>NC_069504.1:665893250-666193250 GCF_027579735.1 Bombina bombina | reverse complement strand
TATTACATGAAGCCATAAACTGTCACAGGAGGCATCAACTGCACTCTGTGACATTCAGAGTACTTCAAAAGCAAAAGGCAATTTATAGAAAGCACTCTATACGACAAGTAGAGTAGTAGTCAGGGGCTGGCCAGGAGGTCAGATAATAGGTAGTGCTGTTCTCTCATTCAATCTGATGCTCACACCATATGTATTTAGCATTGCTTTGTCACTATGTGCTGCACAAGGCACAATACTCTCTTCAATCTGATGCTCACCACTTGTATTTAGCACTGCTATATCACTATCTGCTGCAGACGGTACTATACTCTCTCCAGTGTGATGCTCACCACATGTATTTGGGGAGAGAAGCTAAGAGGAGCACAAAGTATAAGATTATAGAATATGTGTTTAAAGAGTTTCTAATGCTAATGAATCTGTTTTTTTCTGTATTTATTGTGATACATTTGTGGTATGGACCATTAATTTGTGGTATGGCAAGTGCTTTGATTTCTGTGACATCCAAAAATAATACATCCCACTGTTGTGATAAATTAAATTTACTTTAATATACTTATCAATCTCAATTAGACCTTGACTAAAATGTGTCCACCACTAAAATGCATTGTGTGTGTGGGCTGTCTGTGTGTGTGTGTGGGCTGTCTGTTTGTGTGTGTGGGCTGTCTGTGTGTGTGTGGGCTGTGTGTGTGTGTGGGCTGTCTGTGTGTGTGTGCTGTCTGCGTGTGGGCTGTCTGTGTGTGTGTGTGTCTGTGTGTGTGTGTGTGTGTGTCTGTGTGTGTCTGTGTGTGTGTGTGGGCTGTCTGTGTGTGTGTGTGGGCTGTGTGTGTGTGGACTGTCTTTGTGTGTGTGTGTGTGTGTGTGTGTGGGCTGTCTGTGTGTATGTGTGTGGGCTGTCTGTGTGTGTGGACTGTCTGTGTGTGTGTGGGCTGTCTGTGTGTGTGTGTGGGCTGTCTGTGTGTGTGTGTGGGCTGTCTGTGTGTGTGTGTGTGGGCTGTCTGTGTGTGTGGGGGGGGGCTGTGTGTGTGGCATCTCTGTAATGTTCTTGTTATCATAAGAAAACGCATAAAAATAAGGCCAATTTCAACTCAACTGTTCCGAATTGTCAGCATAAATCTTCATTATATACATAAACCGATGTTCCAATAGTACAATTTGTATATTGCAATATATACAATGTTATAGTACTCCACTTTAGTGGATTTATATGTTTTTTATTTAAAATGTTGTGCATTACCTTAAATGATTTTTCTACAATTTTTTTATTATTTGTAAAAATGTCGGGGGCGGAGATTGGCCGGGGTTGGGGGCGGAGACTGGGCAGGGTTGGGGGGCGGGTATTGGGCAGAGTTGGAGGCGGGGATAAAGGGGAGCCCCATTTTCTAATCCTGCCTTGGGCCCCGTAATGCATCTGTTTTGATGCGAGCCTTCAGGCTCGCCGGAAACAGGAGTTAAGAAGCAGCAGTCTTAAGACCACTAATTCTTAACTCGTCCACCTGCTATGAGCCGCGGACAGTAATCAACCCGATCAGATATGATCGAGTTGAACGACACCCCCTGCTAGTGGCTGATTGGCTGCGAATCTGCAAGGGGCGGCATTGCACAATGTCGAATAATAAATGCAGACAGCGTATGCTGTCAGCATTCAGCGATGTCTGCCGGACATGATCCGGACATGATCTGCTAAGCGGACCATGTTGGACAGACCTTTGTTAAATCGGGCCCTTAGAGCATATTGATGAATGGAGACCAGCATCAAATAACCAACACAGTATAAGTATAATAGCACCCAGGGAAGCACAGACTTATCTATACTAGAGCAAAGATAGTAAGCAGACATGGTACTTACATAGGCGCATATTTACGTCAAGGAGGCTCCCAGGTGCAATCTGACCGGCATCCGAAAAAGGAGATATGCGGCGATGATTTCATCGCCACATGCCTACAGCAAGCAACCTCCGCATCCATGGCAACGGCCATGGCAACAGATCAGCAATGGAGCCGTGACACCAGAACGAATGTTTCAAGTGGTTTCTCCAAATTCAACTGAAATATATACAGTATATGTGTGTATATATATATATATATATATATATATATATATGTGTGTGTGTGTGTGTGTGTGTGTGTGTATATGTATATATATATATATATATATGTATGTGTATATATATAGTTATATATATATATATATATATATATATATATAGTATATATATATATATATGAACATCAAAGAAAAGAAATCCAGCGAACCAACTTGAAAACATAAACTTCTTCTTTATTTATCTTCAGGTACAAAAATCCACACTTCAACATAAAATAGAAATAGCTTGTGTCATCAGATTAAGCCGTAGCCGGTCTTACGCGTTTCGGCTTAGAAATGCCTTAATCATAGACCATACTGCTGCATCCGGCGTTAACCCTTAAATAACCAAAGAACAATTAATCACAAGGGTCAACAGCTGTTTCTGTGAATACAAGCTAATGGGGACATTTCAAAAGTGTAAACTTCAAATGAATGTTACTTATTTAATTCTACACAGTAAATAGACATAGACCTTTAGCTGGAGTAGTCTCACGTTGGGAACATTATAATGGCAATGGGAATTAAGTTGGAGAAAGCATCATTGAAAAATAAATCAATAAATTAATAAATAAATAAATGCCAAACATCAAACAATTCTTTCGGGTATATCTAAACCTTGACACTTTAACACAATAGTCCCTAGTATAACATGGCTTATCATAACTACAAATGTGTCGCGGGGATAATATTAAACCTGTAACACTAATAATTCAAAAAATATATATTATTCATAAATTAATTCTGTACTAATCTGTCTAAGACCCTATTTTCATATTAGATGATCTTATGTTAGATTCCTTAGTGTTATATAACTTATGTAATTTTATCCCCCTGCTGACTAGATTTGGTCCATGTTAAGGTATCCTCTTTAAATAGGTATCCCTGCTATACAGTGTGTCAATGACCCTATTGGATACGCTGAAGAGCTATTAATAGTGCGTTAAGTCACTTTAGAATTGCCAATGATTAATTATATCTCCTGTGGCATTGAATCCCTGCGGACGTCTAGTCTGCAGGGTAAAGATCCAAAATGCCTCCCTATGCAATAATCTGGCAGTTCTATCTCCCCCACGTGGAGTATTTCTTATGAGTTCAATAACTTGCCACCTAAATGTTTTGACCACTTTATTATGTATTGTTATGAAGTGATGAACCAGATCAGAGACATCTATATCCTTCTCAATGTTATTCAGGTGTTCTCTGATCCGGAACCTCACCTCACGGGTCGTGCAACCCACGTACTGTTTGTTGTACTCTGTACACTCTACTACATATATAACATATGTGGTTCTACAGTTTGTGCAGTTAGAAAGAAGAAACACCCTTTGTGTAACCCTGGACTGAAAGCGATTAGTCCCACTTGTATGACTGCATGCAATACAAGCCGTGAAGTGGCACTTAAAATGCCCTTTCACTGACAGCCAGCTGCTCCCACTCGTGTTTGGTTTTTTAAGCATGCTTGGTGCTAAGATGTTGCCTATGGTTCGTCCTCTTTTAGGGACAAAATTACAGCCTTCTTCTACAAAGCATTTGAGACCTATATCGCCCATTAACACTGAAAAATGCTTTTCTATGATACCACATATTTCTCTGAATTGTGGACTGAAGGTAGTAGTGAAGGTGGGTCTATTTAAATCAAAATTTCCACCTTCTTCCGGAGCATACTGGATCGCTCCATTCTATTGACCTCCACATACGCCCTCTTTATTATTTTCGGGTGATAGCCTCTTTCAAGCAATTGTGTCTTGAGATTGACCGCTTCCCTCTGAAAATCAGAGTCAAGGGAGCAATTCCTCTTTAGCCTTATCATCTGTCCTTTTGCCACTCCGAACCCAGTGTGTCTTGGATGACTGGATTTGGCATGCAAAATTGTATTAGAGGTAATAGGCTTCCTATATAAAGTTGTTGTTACCTTCTGATTAATTACATCACCGGTAAGAGCAACGTCCAGGTATGGAACTGTCAGTTTCTCCCAAGCAAACGTGAACTGCAAGTTCACTGTGTTTACATTTAGATATTCGTGAAATTGCACAGCTTCATCCCTGGACCCAGTCCACACGAAAAGCAAGTCATCAATATACCTCTTATATGATTTGATCTTGTTTCTCTGTGTGTTCATTTCTCCAAAGACGTGGGACCTTTCCCACCAGCCCATGAAAAGATTCGCATAGGCTGGGGCAAATTTTGCACCCATCGCGGTCCCACGCCTCTGGAGAAAGAAATGATCCTCAAATTTAAAGTAATTGTGACTCAAGAGAAATTGAAGCACTCTTAATATGTAAGCCTTTAAGTTCTCATCATAGTTGCTATACATGTCTAAAGAAAATCTAATAGATTCTAGACCAAATTCGTGAGGAATACACGAATAAAGGCCTACCACATCCACTGTAATCCATGAACAGTCTGTATCCCAAATGACTTGTTCCAGACTGTTCAACAGATGGGTGGTATCCCTAAGGTAGGATGGCAACGGCAAAACCAATGGTTGCAGGAGGGACTCGATCCAAGAGGAAATTCTCTCGAATAGGGACCCAATGCCTGAGACAATGGGTCTCCCCCTCACCTCCTCCAAGGTTTTGTGCACCTTGGGGAGGTGATGGAAGATCGGGATGGAAAAATATTCATATGTGTCTTTGTCAATGAGACCCTCCTGCAAACCATCATCTAGAAGGTCCAATAACTGTAACTTGTAAGTCGGAGTAGGGTCCCTGGGGAGGGTTTGGTACACTGTAGTGTCAAGGATTTGTCTTTCTGCTTCCTGTATATATTTTGCTCTGTCAAGTACCACAATGCTGCCTCCCTTATCCGCCTGTCTAATGACTATTCCATCTTTCTCTCTAAGAGAATCTAAAGCTAGTTTCTGTTGATGGGTCAGATTTGGGGGGGCAGCCCTGTGGTATCTTGACAAGAGTATTAGATCATCCTCTACCAACTTGTGAAAGGCCTCAAGAAACGGACCTCTTTCTTTGGTAGGATAGAACACTGAACGTGGTTTGTAACCAATATGTTCAGTCTTAACAAAAGGATTCAAATCACCTGACTCAAAGAAAAGATCCTGTAGAAGCTGGAAATCACAAGCTTCCATGAAATCCATTGTATCTATTATATGGGGTATGTCCTCATATGTCTCTTGTGTGATTAAAGAGGGGGTCTGATCCTCCCCATTGTTCCCCCTTGTCAAAAACAACTTTTTAAGTGTGAGATCTCTCACTAACCGATTCACATCTGTAATCGTCTCAAACAAATCAAAGGGAACACTGGGGACAAATCCTAACCCCATACCTAAGAGGGAGATTTCATCCTCACTAAGTATAGTTTCAGACAAATTTACAATCTTTATAATTTGTACTTGTTGTAACGACCCCTGCCTCTCCTGCCCCTTTGGGCTCTTCCTGCGCCTCTTCCTCTTCCCCCTCCTCCCTCTGTTTCCATCCCCACCTGTCCTAAATGGTGCTGGCTAGAGCTGTGTGGTTTTAGACATGGCTTAATAGGAGCACTACGTACAGAAAAATCACTCTCTTGATTACTAAGAAACTCCCTACATCTCACTGAAGTTTCTGCTTGTATTGTGTCTCGCTGACTGTTTCTAGTAACAATAGGTTCAAACCTAGGTTGAGCCTGTTCAATAGCTGCTCTTTGTGTCTTGGATTTGTGTTTTATTGTTTCCCTAGTTCCTTCTTCTTCTGACTGTTCACTTGAACCACTTTTAGCTAAATAGAGATTAGATTCTTGGTCACTGGCATCAGAATCAGAGAAGGTAACTCTCTTATCTGTACTTGCAGTTTTAGATCTATTGGTGTTATTGGGCCCTTTCTTCTTTGATCTATTTTTCCTTTTTGATATATGCCAATCATAGACCCTATTATTCATATAATCGTCGTTATCACGATTAAACTTCCTGAGCTTGAAGTTGTCTAACTCTGTTCTAAACAGATCAACACTCTCTTTCAACATCTTATCCAGCTCATCATAATTAGGGTGCTCTATGTACTCATTAAGTTGTAATTGTATGGCCTCTAAATCCTCTCTGACTTTAATTAACTGCTTATCCTTAATTCTGATAATAATGCCCATCAAAATTTTAGAGCATTCTGTAAGTGCTCCATTCCATTCATTCACTATTTCAAAATCATCTACTTGAAAAGTGGGGAATTTGTTTAATCTAAGTCCCCTGTGTATCAGTTCAAGCAGTAGATACTTTTCAAGTGATCTCTTGTCCCACCAGATACGATATTCTTTTTTAAGGACTTTCTCCATCTGTAAGAAAATATCACTGATATCAAGAGTCTCATGTTGTCTAATAAAAGTATCTTCTAGTGTGAGTCTGCATTTGTCAATGTCCATCAATGATTGTAGTGAGAAAAAACTCATAATGTTTGAAGTGTGTGTGTACCTGGGTCTAAGAGACACACTTAATCTCCTAAACCTTAGCTGTAAAGTGCGCCAAAGTTCTCAGGGAAATTAGGCTGATCCCTCGCAGGGAAGAAAACACATAATTTAGAAACAAACTTAAGCAAAAGTCAATCCACTGCTCGAGGGCTCCAAGCCTCAGAATCCTCTGTCACAGAAATTATTGCACCGGGTATTACTGCATCACCAGCACCACCTTTTCCACTTAGGCCAACAAACACTCAGGCTATAAGGACTGAATAAAACTTATGGACAGTATATCAATGTGGCTGTAATGCAGCGTCCTCACCTATACCACGTCCATTGCCTCTAGTCCGCCTTCGTTTGCCCTGTTGTGTATCGGTTGTATCCCTGCCTCCTCAGGGACGCCACCAACCGCGGCTCCGATTTCCAATCAGCTGTATCCCTTCCACCTCAGGGAAGCCACCAAGAGCGGCTCCGATCTCCGTTCTCCGTTCGTGGTGCGTGGTGTGCCTCCTCCCGTGTCCTCCTGTGATGACGTCAGACGCTATGCGTGTTCACTGACCGCGCACCTCCAAGAATGGCTCCAGCCGGAACGGGGGAATCAATGAACATCAAAGAAAAGATATATATATATATATACACAAACACACTTGTGTATTTCACTGTGTATATATAAATATTTTATACAAAATGCTGTTGCCTTGTTTGTATATCTATCTATCAATCTTTTTTTTTTTTTATAGTATTTTATTAATTTTCAGATAGATTCACAAGTCAGAGGGAAAAAACAAAAAACAAAAAACGAAAAACAACACAGAAAAAAAAACAAACAAAAAAAAAACAATACATACATTTTCCGTATTGGGATTGAAATAAGCAATGATAGCAAACGCCATAATAATCAGTTTTTCCCACAACTTAAAAAGAAAAAAAAAAGATATATATGTAACTCCTCACTCCTCCTCACCCCCTCTCCCACAACCATGGTCTATATCGGTACCCAATATTCCGGAAAGTAACCTGCATGTACGTTTTGCAATACGTATTCAGTGGTACTAAATGGCTTAACTAATTGGGTTTGTACATTTTCTGGAAAGCTTTTGATAACCTTCCATTTTTTGAAGTAATTTTGAATTTGAATATTACTGGGGTATTGTATAGATATTTGTTCAATAACACATTGATTTATCAATATCTTTTTAAATTCTACAAACTTAGGTGCTTTTGGAGATTTTTAATATAATGTTTTAATATAATATAAGGTTTTGCACTAGTAATATTATAGTATTAATTAAATTACTATCTTTGTGTTGTTCTGAGTATTTTACTAGGAAAAACACATATTGTTTTAGGATTTCATCCCTTATTAATAAGTTCTTTTTCAGCCAGTAGTTAATTTGTAACCAAAGCTGATGAATTTTGGGGCATGCCCAAAAATAATGTAATGTATCTGCTACTTGTGCATTACATTTCGGGCAAGTGTGCTTTGATTTATACCACTTTCTAAGATTATGTGCTGTTATATATACTTTATTTATTACTTTCAGGTGTGATTCACGCCATACAGTTGGTACCCATGTTTTATTTATTATTCTAAAACTCTCCTGTACGTCTGAACTATTTATACTTGGAAAATCCTGCTGCCATTTGTTTGCAATTCCCTCCATCTGGGTTAAATTGGAGTTGGAATTTATCAAACTGTATAAATGGGCTATTGAATGTATTCCACCTTGAAATAGTTTGATTCTACTTTCTAATACCCCTAGTGTCCAATCTGGATTGTACTTTATTTGTAGCTTATTGATATAGTTCCTAATTTGTAGATAAGCATAAAAGTCTCGGTTAGGTAAATTAAATTGGCTTGCTATATTTTGGAAGGAGTCGATACTTAGGTTTGGTAGTAGGAGTTGTTTAATAAATATTAAACCCTTGGATTCCCATTGTGAGAAAACCCCATAAGAAAGACCTGGTGGGAATTCTGGGTTCCCCATGATAGTTAGATAATTTGAACAGTAGGGATTAATTTTATTTTCCAGGCAGTACTTTTGCCATGCCAGTATTATATGCTTAAAGGTGTACATTTTAGTAATTATTGCTGGTAATTTAGATTTGTGGCAATGAAGTATCGCTTTTAAATTGTATGGTGCAATAATATTATTTTCACATTGGGAGAATGTCACATAATCCTGTTCAGTTACCCAGTCTAGAGCAAATTTAAGGAGTGCAGCTAAGTTATAAAATTCTATGTTTGGAAAAGCCAGGCCGGCATATTCTTTAGTCCTCATCAGTTTGTTTATGGAGATTCATGCTCTTTTTCCTCCCCATATAAATTTTGTGCATATTTGATTTAATTTATTTATATCCGATTTATTTAGAAGGAGAGGAATATTTTGTAATAAGTACAATAATTTAGGGAATAGAATTATTTTGACTAACATTATTCACGCTGTGATAGAGATTGGAAGACTCATCCAATCTATGGTTTTCTTTTTACAATATGAAAAAAATTGAGTAAAATTCTTTTCGTACCATTCCTGTGGGTCTCGTGTTAGGATTATTTCTAGATATTTTATTTCTCATACTTCTCTAAACGGATGTTTATATGTAAATTTTGTTGGTTTATTTAACCATAGCAAATCTGATTTTTCCATGTTAATCTTGTATCCTGATATAGTTCCAAATTGTTGTGTAGTTTTAATCAATATTGGAAGGATTATTTCTAGGTTACTTAAATATAGTATTAAGTCATCTGCATATAGGGAAAGGGTAAATTGTTGTCCACCTATTTTAATGCCATGTAATTGTTGTCTAAGTCGTATTGCTAGAGGTTCCAGAGAGATGTTAAAAAGGAAGGGTGAGAGTGGGCAACCCTGTCTAGTGCCTCGAAGCAGTTGAAATCTTTCAGAGACCAATCCATTGACTATAATAGCTGATGTTGGTTTATTATAAATTGTTTTTATAAAATTATATATATTACCTGAGAAGCCACATCTTTCCAGTGTATGAAATAGGTGGTCCCAATTTATATAGTCGAATGCCTTCTCGGCATCGACTGTTAGAATTGCCGTACTCTCTTTTTTGGATAGTTTTTTGTATCTATGCTCCTTCCAGAAAAAATCTAATAATAACATAGTCTTATGTATGTTCCTTGCTGGGTTCCTATTAGGCATGAATCCAGTTTGGTTTTCATGGATTATCTTATGTAAATGTGGCTTTAGCCGATTAGCAATTATTGATGTAAAAATGTTATAGTCCACATTAAGTAAGGCTATTGGTCTATATGATGTTGGGTTTTCTAAATCTCTATCTTTTTTGGGTATTAATGTTATATTAGATGTGGTAAAGTTAGGGGCCTGTTTAATATCTGTCTTGAAATAGGTATTGTACAATTTATGTAAACTCGGTGTCACCTGTTGATATAGAATTTTATAAAATTCTATTGAAATGGCATCCGGTCCAGGGGCTTTATTTAATTTGGCTGCTTTAATCTCATTTATTATTTCCTGTGTAGTTATTGTTTGATTTAATTCTTGAACTACTTCACCTGGTAATTTTGGTATTTTAACATCTCTCCAGAATATACTTTCCTGTTCTACATTGATTCCCTCTTCTTTATATATTGTTTTGAAAAAGTTATGAAAAATCTTTTTAATATCTGTATTTGTTGTGTATCTGTTGGGGCCTACTTTGATTGCTGTAATCTGATTACGCAATTTTTGCTTTGTAATATGTGCTAAATATTTGGCTGATCTGCCCTTAAATCCTCTGTATAATGCCTTGAGACGCAGTTCTTCTTGAATTATATTTTGTTTCAAGAAAAGATTGCGTTGCGTTTTCGCATTTATACATTTATCCCAATTATTTCTACTATGTGAGGCCAGATATTTATTGTATGTGTTCTTAACATGGTTTGATAGTTGTACGTTTTGTTGTCTATATTTTTTTTAAAGTCCACATAAATATGCTTTAATATCACCAAGCATTACCGCCTTCCCGGTCTCCCATAGGATTTCTATTTTCTCTGTATACGCCTGGTTAAAACTCATGAATTAATGCCATTTATTTTTTAACCAGCTCTGGAATTTAGGGTTGTGCACAAGATATTTAGGAAAGAAAAAATTATTAGATTGAATTTGTTGGAGTGTTTTTATTTGTATTTCTAGTGATATAATGGCTTGATCTGATAGGCATATATACTGAATTTCTGTTTTAACTTCTAAACCTGCCAATCTATCTGATATTAGGAACATGTCTATTCTGGAAATAGTTTGGTGTCCTTTTGATATACACGTCAATGCTTTTAAGTCTGGGTTTTGTATTCTCCATATATCCCGCAGACCAATCTTATTACAGAATCTCTGTAAGTGTTAGGGTATTTATAGTTAGATAGTTTTGTATATAGAATTGGAACACAATTGCAGATTAAGTTGCTTAAATAATGGTTTGTATCACTAGAGCATTGGAATCTCACTATGAATGGAGTGAAATTCAAGATGTATAGTGAATTGATAAGTTGGTAAGTACCCCTCAATATAGGCTTTATAATCAATGTATTCGTAAATGGAATAACTGATTTGACAGGAGAGGTTATACTAGGAACTGAGTCTCTTAAGAATAGCTCTTGTTTTGTAGGAGCTTATATATACTAGCACTACCTCTTAGTTAGGATAATATCTGACAAGCACACACAGCATGGAGAAGTACCCAGGAGTATAGTGAGTTAGGTTGCAGCTCCTCTTAGTTAGGTAAATAACTGACAAGCACACACAGCATGGATAAATATCCAGGAGCATAGTTAGATAGGTTGCAGCTCCTCTAAGTTAGGTAAATAACTGACCAGCATTCACAGCATGAGAGTAATATCCAGGAGTATAGTGAGATAGGTTGCAGCTTCTCTTAGTTAGGTAAATAACTGACAAGCATTCACAGCATGAGAGTAATATCCAGGAGTATAGTGAGATAGGTTGCAGCTTCTCTTAGTTAGGCAAATAACTGACAAGCATTCACAGCATGAGAGTAATATCCAGGAGTATAGTGAGATAGGTTGCAGCTCCTCTTAGTTAGGCAAATAACTGACAAGCATTCACAGCATGAGAGTAATATCCAGGAGTATAGTGAGATAGGTTGCAGCTCCTCTTAGTTAGGTAAATAACTGACAAGCATTCACAGCATGAGAGTAATTTCAGGAAACAGTCTCTGTGAGATAAGTGCTGCTGAACAGCGTGACACAAACAGTGAGAAGTGAAAATGAAACTACTTGCAGCTTGATGGGATTTCCAATCCTGTGGTCAGCTGAATTGAGGAGTGTCCTTACTGCAGCTGGGGAGTCTCTGAATTCCAATCTCTATTCAGTTTCAGGGCTCCATGTACTAAGCCGTCAATTCATCCGTCATTTTAGACGCGGATAAACTCGCCGTTACTCGCCGCGGGCGAAATGGTGTCCGCTGTCACTATGTACTAATAATCCCCCAATAAATAGACAAGTCTAGCCCGCCGCGAGCAGTGGCGGATTATTGATAAATTTGACGCCTCGCTCGCCGCGACTAAGCTAATGTACTTAACTTTCAGTTGAATTGTCTGGCCAATTATTAACACGTGACATGCAAGGTGTCACGAACATCATAGTAGTCACGGGAATAGAATTTTGCTCCTATAAAAGTTCAACTTATCTAAACAACTTTATTATTGTTCAAAATTTTTTGAAGAGTGATAACAGAGCGTTATTTTTGTAATATTTATTTACAATTTGGATATGGCTTCATCTGGATCTGATAATATATAAATATTAATATAAAAATAATTATAAAGATTGACAACTATACAATACAAATTTAAAATATAGATTACTCTTTAATTACAGTCGACAAATTGGGCGCAATTTATGTACATGGAAATGAGAGACAAATTAGACGCCAGTTATGCTGTACAATGCTGATATTACTGCCTTTTATATATGTCTAGACTGGCGTCTAGATTGACTTTCCTATTGTATTGTACCTTGCCCGCCACCTAAAAGGTGGCGAGGCAAAAATAACGAGGTGGGAGCGGAAATTGTAGCGAGCGGACAAATAGATTTTTTAGTACATTCGTTTTTGGCGAGTTGGTGGTCAAATGTGTCTAATTACAGTGAAAAATGGAGAGGTAGCGAGGTTTGGCGGATAAGTACGCTCGCAATTTTAAAGATGCGAGTTTGAACATAGTTGACGACTTTGTACATATCAGTTTGCGAGTTTTGACGCGAGATTTGTTGCGGGTAGCTCGCTGACTGCTTAGTACATGGAGCCCTCAGTGTATAACATCCAAGTTGTCAGTGGAAATGCAGGGAAATATTTACAGGCACTTTATTGAAACACACTGAGAGCTCCGTAGCAAGGAAATTGCAACATTTGTATCAATCCTAGGTTATGCTTGAAGTGAGTCTGTAACTGGATACTTTGTATGAGAGTGTTGGCAAGCTTCCCAGAATGTAAAAGTTAGTTCAGTTTGCCACAAATGCTATGAGTCAGGCTGAAAAAATGTAAAGATATCCTTAAAGTGAATGTCAATTTTCATTGGTTTTATGCCTCATTATTATTCCAAATGTGTCTATGAGATAAACTGTCACTTTTTTTTCCTAAAAAATAAATGCCTATGTATATATTTATCTCACCAATTTGCTGCCGTTTACAAGCCTAACTCCTCCCAGCCCCTACTTCCTACTTCTGCTCAGTGTAACGTATAGATCGTTCTCTATACATAGTCTCCAAGCGCGCTCCTGTGGACTTCATCAACAGCGCATGCGTTGAAAGGCGATAATATTGACTAGCTACATAGTATTCAATGAATACATTCATTGAATACTATCGTAGCATAGAGCGCAACGGCATATCCTTAGATTTTCATTAGAGAAATCGCCTTGTAATTAATTAAAATCAATTTTTATATAGCGCATGCGCAACCCGTGAACGCGCGTCTAAACTGAGTACAGGATTTCAGCTTTACCGCATGCGCATTAGGAGCAAGTGACGTAGAAAAAAAGGGGTTTGTCCCCCCGTGGTAGAAGCAATGATTGGGCTAAAGCAATTATCATAATCTGTCATTCAAACAGCAAAGATGGCGGGCGGAGGAGCATTACTGAAAAAGAGCAACTAATAAGGTAAATTTCAGCAAAAACAAAGTAATTCTTTGAAAATGATGAATTAAAGTTCATCTATTTTTCAGTGACGATTACTGTGGCATTCCCGGGAGAGGCTGACTTTACATTCACTTTAAGTTTAGCTCAGGTTTAAATGTAGTCTTACTACCAAAATACTAAGCAAAGTGCAGCAGGAAATGATGAAATATATAGAGGAGGTAACCAATGAGATGAGAATTCACATGCACAACAGCCTTAAAGAGACAGTAACCCTTACATGACCCCCTCCTCAAGGCAACTGTGCCACAGTTGTGGGTCTAGGCCGATCAGGGTGTTTTCTATGAAACAATGTAATTAATCTTGGGGCATTGAGATTCGAGGCAGGCTCCCAAGTGTCGTCATCAGAGGAGTAATCCTTCCAGTGTACCAAATATTGCAATTCCCCCTTGTGGTACCTGGAATCCAGTAAAGAATGAACTTCGTATACATCCTGTTCCATTGTTGGTGGAAGTGCAGGTAAACCAAGCTGGGTTTGTCTAGTTGGAGTATACGGTTTCAAAAGTGATATGTGAAATGTAGGATGGATTTTCATGCTGTCAGGTAATTTTAGGGTCACTGCATTCTCATTAATAATACGGATGATCGGAAAAGGTCCGGTAAAAAGACCAGCCAGTTTTTTGCATGGGATTTGTAGTCTCAGATTCTTGGTAGAAAGCCAGACTTGATCACCCACAGTGTATGGTGGGGGAGGTCTTCTACGAAGATCATAATAATGTTTTTGTGTGTTTTGAGCATTCAGTATATTCTGGTGTATAATTTGGAAATTTTGTTGTAATGAATCATGGAAATCTTCTATCGAGGGTGAATTCAGATTGTCAGGAGAGGAAAAAGCAAAATCAGGATGGAATGCATAGTTTGCAAAGAATGGAGAGAATTTAGTTGATTAATTTACTGCATTATTGTAGGCGAATTCGGCCATAGCTAGGAATTTTATCCAGTCTTCTTGGTGATATGAGCAGTAACAACGGAGGTATTGCTCAAGCCATTGATTTAACCTCTCTGACTGTCCGTTGGTCTGTGGGTGGAAAGATGTGGTAAATCGATGTTGTATTTTAGTGAGATCACATAACTTGGTCCAGAATTGTGACGTAAACTGTGTCCCTCTGTCTGTTGTTATAATGGCTGGGAAACCGTGCAGTTTCACAATGTTATCTAAAAATAGATGAGCAGTCTCAGAGGAGGTAGGTAACTTATGGTAAGGTAAGAAATGCCCCATTTTGGTAAACAGATCTACTACTACCAGGATAGTGGTTTGATTATTTGAAGACGGAAGATCAACTATATAATCCATTGATATATGTCGCCAAGGTCTTTTTGGTGCTGGTAATGGAATCAACAATCCATAAGGCGGTTTTCTTTCTGATTTGGACACTGCACAAATCTCACATGTTTGTATAAATTCCTGAACGGATTCTTTCAGTTTAGGCCACCAGAACGTTCGTGATATCAATTCCATCGTACGACGAACCCCAGGGTGACCAGATAAGGGGGTATCATGATGGGTTTAGTTCCTTTCAGAGGCAGTCATCATTGAGGAATAGTAGGATACGGGATGAATAGGATCATTGAGAGATTTTTGTTGGGATAACACTGCACCAAGTGCAAAGTCTGATGAATCTACTTCAAGCAGATATTGGAGGCTTGGATCAGGAAAGTTTAGAATCGGTGCGGTGGTAAATCTAGACTTTAATAACGAAAAAGCTTCATTGGCTTCGTTGTTCCATATGTATGGTACAGAAGTACTGGTTAAAGTAGTAAGTGGTTTAGCTAACTTGGAAAAGTCCTTGATAAATTTCCTATAGTAGTTCGCAAACCCTAGAAATCTTTGCAGGTCTTTTCTTGTTTTGGGGATGATCCAGTTCTTTACAGCATCAATTTTTTGGGTTTGCATGGTAATACCAGTTGGGGATATTTCATATCCAAGAAAGGAAACATGATTAGTATGAAAAATGCACTTCTCGAGTTTGGCATATAATTTATGCTCTCTAAGCCTAGAGAGGACCCTTTGGACATGTTTGATGTGTTCAGTGTCATTTTTAGAATATATCAAGATATCGTCTAGATAAATGACTAAACATACATCCAATAAATCCCTGAACACATCATTGATGAAGTGCTGGAAGGTGGCTGGAGCATTGCACAGGCCGAAAGGCATTACAAGGTACTCATATAGACCGTACCGGGTTCTGAAAGCGGTCAACCATTTGTGGCCCTCTTTTATCCTCACAAGATTGTATGCTCCTCTTAGGTCGAGTTTTGTATAGATCTTTGCTTCAGATAATCGCTCAATCAACTCTGGTATCAGAGGAAGAGGATAGCGGTTCTTTATGGTGCGTTTATTCAGCTCCCGGTAGTCTATTATAGGTCTTAGGGATGAGTCCTTGTTCCGGACAAAAAACATTCCTGCGCCGGCTGGAGAGGTAGAGGCCCTGATAAAGCCCTTTCTGAGATTTTCCACAAGATACTCCTTTAAATGATTTAATTCGGGTTGGCTCAATGGATAGAGGTGTCCATAAGGAATAGTTGAGCCAGGAAGTAAATCTATCGGGCAGTCGTAATGTGGGGGTAGATTTTCTGCTTCGGTTTTGCTGAATACGTCTGTAAAATCAGAGTAATGGGAAGGAATCTGAGAGTTAGTAATCTCTGTCTGGAGAACAGTATGTGTGTGCATACATGTCTGTGAACAATAATCTGAATTGAAATGAATAGTAAAAGGCGACCAATTAATTTGCGGGTTATGTTGCTGTAACCAGTTTATACCCAAAACCACTGGAAAATGAGGTGAGCTTAAAACATCAAATTATATTAATTCAGTGTGGCCATTAATGGATACAGTAATCGGTACTGTTTGGTGTGTAATAGGCCCTTTTTTGGGAGTAGAACCATCAATCATACGAATTGAGACAGGAGTATGCTTTTGAATAGTGGGTATTTTATTAGATTTTACAACATGGTGGTCGATGAAACATCCATAGGCTCCTGAGTCAATAATCCCATCAGTCATCACTTGATCTAGATCCCACTGTAGAGAAAGGGATAACATAGCTTAAGTATACATTTTGTCTCCTTGGACTGATGAGTTAATTTGTGAGTACTTACTTTTCTTTAGTTTTAAGAGTATGGGACAGTCCTGTACAGAGTGAGCCGGATTGGCACAATACATACACAGATTTTTGGTTTTTCTGCAGTAACGTTCTTCTGAAGTTAAGGGTCCTCTTACTGCACCTATCTCCATAGGTATTGCAGGTGCTCTTGGTTGTGGTGAAGAATGAGAGATGGGACTGGTTAAACTTTTTGGACGGACATCAGAGGAGAATCTTTCCGCCTTCTTTTTGCGTAGTCTCCTGTCCAGTTGTTGTGCGGTTCTCATGATTCCTTCCAAAGATTTAGGAAGCTCTATTCTGGCGAGTTCGTCTTTCAGTGCTTCGGAAAGACCCAAACGAAATTGATTTCGCAAAGCAATCTGACTCCATTGAGAGTCTACAGCATACAATTTGAAGTCTGTAATGTATTCTTCGACAGGTCTTTTACCTTGTTTCAAACTTCTCATGGAAGCTTCAGCAGACATCTGTATGTCAGTATCATGAAAAAGGTCATCCATGGCAGTGAAAAACTCACCTAAGCTTGCCAGAACTGGATCGTTGTGTTCGCACAAATTATCTGCCCAGGTCCTGGGTTCTCCTCTTAGGAAGGATATAGTACTGAGTACCTTAATCCTCTCTGTGGGATAACTTCGGGGTCTTAGGTTATATAGCAGATGGCAGGAGTTCTTAAACTGCCTATAATTCTTCCTGTTACCTGAAAAAGGCTCTGGTAGGGATACAGAGGGTTCGGGTAACTGCTGCGCCTGAGAGGTTTGTGGAGAGATAGAATCTCTGATAATGCCCCTTAGTGATTGATTTTCCACTTGCAAATCATGTACAGCCTGGGCTAACTGATCAACCTTTTGGGAAAGGTTATATACAATCTGTGGAAGATCTGCTGGTTCCATTTTAAATATTTTGGGATTAGTATTATGTTAGGGTATTTATAGTTAGATAGTTTTGTATATAGAATTGGAACACAATTGCAGATTAAGTTGCTTAAATAATGGTTTGTATCACTAGAGCATTGGAATCTCACTATGAATGGAGTGAAATTCAAGATATATAGTGAATTGATAAGCTGGTAAGTACCCCTCAATATAGGCTTTATAATCAATGTATTCGTAAATGGAATAACTGATTTGACAGGAGAGGTTATACTAGGAACTGAGTCTCTTAAGAATAGCTCTTGTTTTGTAGGAGCTTATATATACTAGCACTACCTCTTAGTTAGGATAATATCTGACAAGCACACACAGCATGGAGAAGTACCCAGGAGTATAGTGAGTTAGGTTGCAGCTCCTCTTAGTTAGGTAAATAACTGACAAGCACACACAGCATGGAGAAATATCCAGGAGTATAGCGAGATAGGTTGCAGCTCCTCTTAGTTAGGCAAATAACTGACAAGCATTCACAGCATGAGAGTAATTTCAGGAAACAGTCTCTGTGAGATAAGTGCTGCTGAACAGCGTGACACAAACAGTGAGAAGTGAAAATGAAACTACTTGCAGCTTGATGGGATTTCCAATCCTGTGGTCAGCTGAATTGAGGAGTGTCCTTACTGCAGCTGAGGAGTCTCTGAATTCCAATCTCTATTCAGTTTCAGTGTATAACATCCAAGTTGTCAGTGGAAATGCAGGGAAATATTTACAGGCACTTTATTGAAACACACTGAGAGCTCCGTAGCAAGGAAATTGCAACATTTGTATCAATCCTAGGTTATGCTTGAAGTGAGTCTGTAACTGGATACTTTGTATGAGAGTGTTGGCAAGCTTCCCAGAATGTAAAAGTTAGTTCAGTTTGCCACAAATGCTATGAGTCAGGCTGGAAAAATGTAAAGATATCCTTAAGTTTAGCTCAGGTTTAAATGTAGTCTTACTACCAAAATACTAAGCAAAGTGCAGCAGGAAATGATGAAATATATAGAGGAGGTAACCAATGAGATGAGAATTCACATGCACAACAGCCTTAAAGAGACAGTAACCCTTACATGACCCCCTCCTCAAGGCAACTGTGCCACAGTTGTGGGTCTAGGCCGATCAGGGTGTCTTCTATGAAACAATGTAATTAATCTTGGGGCATTGAGATTCGAGGCAGGCTCCCAAGTGTCGTCATCAGAGGAGTAATCCTTCCAGTGTACCAAATATTGCAATTCCCCCTTGTGGTACCTGGAATCCAGTAAAGAATGTACTTCGTATACATCCTGTTCCATTGTTGGTGGAAGTGCAGGTAAACCAAGCTGGGTTTGTCTAGTTGGAGTATACGGTTTCAAAAGTGATATGTGAAATGTAGGATGGATTTTCATGCTGTCAGGTAATTTTAGGGTCACTGCATTCTCATTAATAATACGGATGATCGGAAAAGGTCCGATAAAAAGACCAGCCAGTTTTTTGCATGGGATTTGTAGTCTCAGATTCTTGGTAGAAAGCCAGACTTGATCACCCACAGTGTATGGTGGGGGAGGTCTTCTACGAAGATCGTAATAATGTTTTTGTGTGTTTTGAGCATTCAGTATATTCTGGTGTATAATTTGGAAATTTTGTTGTAATGAATCATGGAAATCTTCTATCGAGGGTGAATTCAGATTGTCAGGAGAGGAAAAAGCAAAATCAGGATGGAATGCATAGTTTGCAAAGAATGGAGAGAATTTAGTTGATTAATTTACTGCATTATTGTAGGCGAATTCGGCCATAGCTAGGAATTTTATCCAGTCTTCTTGGTGATATGAGCAGTAACAACGGAGGTATTGCTCAAGCCATTGATTTAACCTCTCTGACTGTCCGTTGGTCTGTTGGTGGAAAGATGTGGTAAAGCGATGTTGTATTTTAGTGAGATCACATAACTTGGTCCAGAATCGTGACGTAAACTGTGTCCCTCTGTCTGTTGTTATAATGGCTGGGAAACCGTGCAGTTTCACAATGTTATCTAAAAATAGATGAGCAGTCTCAGAGGAGGTAGGTAACTTATGGTAAGGTAAGAAATGCCCCATTTTGGTAAACAGATCTACTACTACCAGGATAGTGGTTTGATTATTTGAAGACAGAAGATCAACTATATAATCCATTGATATATGTCGCCAAGGTCTTTTTGGTGCTGGTAATGGAATCAACAATCCATAAGGCGGTTTTCTTTCTGATTTGGACACTGCACAAATCTCACATGTTTGTATAAATTCCTGAACGGATTCTTTCAGTTTAGGCCACCAGAACGTTCGTGATATCAATTCCATCGTACGACGAACCCCAGGGTGACCAGATAAGGGGGTATCATGATGGGTTTGAAGGATTAAAGTTCTCAACTGTTTAGGTACATAGATCCTTTGTGCATGATAATATAATGCATCCTTCATCACTAGGGAGTAGTTAGATGGTGGAGTTTCGTTGGCGGTATATCTCTTAAGCTCAGTCAACATATCAGATGTGAGTCCAACAAATCGTTCGGTGGGAATGATGCTAGTCTGTATCTTCATAGAATCGGTTTTCTCGGGTAACCGAGAGAGAGCATCAGCTTTGCCGTTCCTTGCAGCTGGTTTGTAAACGATGTTGAAATTGAATCGTGAAAAGAACAAACTCCAACGGACCTGTCTTGCCGATAGAGTTTTACTGGTTTGCAAATAAACAAGATTCTTGTGATCTGTGAGTATAATGATGGGAAGAGTGGTTCCCTCAAGAAGATGTCTCCAGTTCTCCAGTGAGCGTTTTATTGCAAGGAGTTCTTTGTCTCCAATCGAATAGTTCCTTTCAGAGTCAGTCATCATTGAGGAATAGTAGGATACGGGATGAATAGGATCATTGAGAGATTTTTGTTGGGATAACACTGCACCAAGTGCAAAGTCTGATGAATCTACTTCAAGCAGATATTGGAGGCTTGGATCAGGAAAGTTTAGAATCGGTGCGGTGGTAAATCTAGACTTTAATAACGAAAAAGCTTCATTGGCTTCGTTGTTCCATATGTATGGTACAGAAGTACTGGTTAAAGTAGTAAGTGGTTTAGCTAACTTGGAAAAGTCCTTGATAAATTTCCTATAGTAGTTCGCAAACCCTAGAAATCTTTGCAGGTCTTTTCTTGTTTTGGGGATGATCCAATTCTTTACAGCATCAATTTTTTGGGTTTGCATGATAATACCAGTTGGGGATATTTCATATCCAAGAAAGGAAACATGATTAGTATGAAAAATGCACTTCTCGAGTTTGGCATATAATTTATGCTCTCTAAGCCTAGAGAGGACCCTTCGGACATGTTTGATGTGTTCAGTGTCATTTTTAGAATATATCAAGATATCGTCTAGATATATGACTAAACATACATCCAATAAATCCCTGAACACATCATTGATGAAGTGCTGGAAGGTGGCTGGAGCATTGCACAGGCCGAAAGGCATTACAAGGTACTCATATAGACCGTACCGGGTTCTGAAAGCGGTCAACCATTCGTGGCCCTCTTTTATCCTCACAAGATTGTATGCTCCTCTTAGGTCGAGTTTTGTATAGATCTTTGCTTCAGATAATCGCTCAATCAACTCTGGTATCAGAGGAAGAGGATAGCGGTTCTTTATGGTGCGTTTATTCAGCTCCCGGTAGTCTATTATAGGTCTTAGGGATGAGTCCTTGTTCCGGACAAAAAACATTCCTGCGCCGGCTGGAGAGGTAGAGGCCCTGATAAAGCCCTTTCTGAGATTTTCCACAAGATACTCCTTTAAATGATTTAATTCGGGTTGGCTCAATGGATAGAGGTGTCCATAAGGAATAGTTGAGCCAGGAAGTAAATCTATCGGGCAGTCGTAAGGTCGATGTGGGGGTAGATTTTCTGCTTCGGTTTTACTGAATACGTCTGTAAAATCAGAGTCATGGGAAGGAATCTGAGAGTTAGTAATCTCTGTCTGGAGAACAGTATGTGTGTGCATACATGTCTGTGAACAATAATCTGAATTGAAATGAATAGTAAAAGGCGACCAATTAATTTGCGGGTTATGTTGCTGTAACCACTTTATACCCAAAACCACTGGAAAATGAGGTGAGCTTAAAACATCAAATGATATTTAATGGATACAGTAATCGGTACTGTTTGGTGTGTAATAGGCCCTTTTTTGGGAGTAGAACCATCAATCATACGAATTGAGACAGGAGTATGCTTTTGAATAGTGGGTATTTTATTAGATTTTACAACATGGTGGTCGATGAAACATCCATAGGCTCCTGAGTCAATAATCCCATCAGTCATCACTTGATCTAGATCCCACTGTAGAGAAAGGGATAACATAGCTTAAGTATACATTTTGTCTCCTTGGACTGATGAGTTAATTTGTGAGTACTTACTTTTCTTTAGTTTTAAGAGTATGGGACAGTCCTGTACAGAGTGAGCCGGATTGGCACAATACATACACAGATTTTTTTTTTTTTTCTGCGGTAACGTTCTTCTGAAGTTAAGGGTCCTCTTACTGCACCTATCTCCATAGGTATTGCAGGTGCTCTTTGTTGCGGTGAAGAATGAGAGATGGGACTGGTTAAACTTTTTGGACGGACATCAGAGGAGAATCTTTCAGCCTTCCTTTCGCGTAGTCTCCTGTCCAGTTGTTGTGCGGTTCTCATGATTCCTTCCAAAGATTTAGGAAGCTCTATTCTGGCGAGTTCGTCTTTCAGTGCTTCGGAAAGACCCAAACGAAATTAATTTCGCAAAGCAATCTGACTCCATTGAGAGTCTACAGCATACAATTTGAAGTCTGTAATGTATTCTTCGACAGGTCTTTTACCTTGTTTCAAACTTCTCATGGAAGCTTCAGCAGACATCTGTATGTCAGTATCATGAAAAAGGTCATCCATGGCAGTGAAAAACTCACCTAAGCTTGCCAGAACTGGATCGTTGTGTTCGCACAAATTATCTGCCCAGGTCCTGGGTTCTCCTCTTAGGAAGGATATAGTACTGAGTACCTTAATCCTCTCTGTGGGATAACTTCGGGGTCTTAGGTTATATAGCAGATGGCAGGAGTTCTTAAACTGCCTATAATTCTTCCTGTTACCTGAAAAAGGCTCTGGTAGGGATACAGAGGGTTCGGGTAACTGCTGCGCCTGAGAGGTTTGTGGAGAGATAGAATCTCTGATAATGCCCCTTAGTGATTGATTTTCCACTTGCAAATCATGTACAGCCTGGGCTAACTGATCAACCTTTTGGGAAAGGTTATATACGATCTGTGGAAGATCTGATGGTTCCATTGTAGGAGCTTATATATACTAGCACTACCTCTTAGTTAGGATAATATCTGACAAGCACACACAGCATGGAGAAGTACCCAGGAGTATAGTGAGTTAGTTTGCAGCTCCTCTTAGTTAGGTAAATAACTGACAAGCACACACAGCATGGAGAAATATCCAGGAGTATAGTTAGATAGGTTGCAGCTCCTCTTAGTTAGGTAAATAACTGACCAGCATTCACAGCATGAGAGTAATATCCAGGAGTATAGTGAGATAGGTTGCAGCTTCTCTTAGTTAGGTAAATAACTGACAAGCATTCACAGCATGAGAGTAATTTCAGGAAACAGTCTCTGTGAGATAAGTGCTGCTGAACAGCGTGACACAAACAGTGAGAAGTGAAAATGAAACTACTTGCAGCTTGATGGGATTTCCAATCCTGTGGTCAGCTGAATTGAGGAGTGTCCTTACTGCAGCTGAGGAGTCTCTGAATTCCAATCTCTATTCAGTTTCAGTGTATAACATCCAAGTTGTCAGTGGAAATGCAGGGAAATATTTACAGGCACTTTATTGAAACACACTGAGAGCTCCGTAGCTAGGAAATTGCAACATTTGTATCAATCCTAGGTTATGCTTGAAGTGAGTCTGTAACTGGATACTTTGTATGAGAGTGTTGGCAAGCTTCCCAGAATGTAAAAGTTAGTTCAATTTGCCACAAATGCTATGAGTCAGGCTGGAAAAATGAAAAGATATCCTTAAGTTTAGCTCAGGTTTAAATGTAGTCTTACTACCAAAATACTAAGCAAAGTGCAGCAGGAAATGATGAAATATATAGAGGAGGTAACCAATGAGATGAGAATTCACATGCACAACAGCCTTAAAGAGACAGTAACCCTTACAGTAAGATACGTGTTTCCCTATTTCTTGTAGGCTTTATTCTCATTCTATCTATATTTGCCGTGAAGTGTTAAGTTCATATCTCCCCCCACTATAAAATTCTTCTCTGTATGTTCCATCAATTTTAATGCCAGATTATCCCAGAAGTTATTATCAGTTTTGTTAGGGCCATATATATTGCATAAGGTGAAATCAGTTTTATCTATTTTTATAATTATAATTTGAAATCTACCTTCTGGGTCTATTATTTGATCTAAGATTTGATATGTCAAATGTTTACTTATTAAAATAGCTGTTCCCCTCTTCCTTTCTTTGCCGGGGGAGAAAGGAACCTCTCCAACCCATCTATATCTTACGGCTAGATTTCTGCGGCCAAAGGGGTGCTTTAGCTACGCGTGCTATTTTTCTCCCGCACCTTTTAAATACCGCTGGTATTTAGAGTTCACAGAATGGCTGGGTTTTCATTGTGTTAGGCTCCAAAAAGTGTATAGCATAATTTAACGCCACTGCAACTCTTGATACCAGCGGTGCTTACGGACTCGGCCAGCTTCAAAAATGTGCTCGTGCACGATTCCCCCATAGAAAACAATGGGGCCATTTGAGCTGAAAAAAAAACTAACACCTGCAAAAAAGCAGCGTTCGGCTCCTAACGCAGCACCATTGTTTTCTATGGGGAAACACTTCCTACGTCTGCACCTAACACTCTAACATGTACCCCGAGTCCAAACACCCCTAACCTTACGCTTATTAACCCCTAATCTGCTGCCCCCACTATCGCTGACACCTGCATATTTTTTTTAACCCCTAATCTGCTGCTCCGTACACCGCCGCTACCTACATTATCCCTATGTACCCCTAATCTGCTGCCCCTAACACCGCCAACCCCTATATTATATTTATTAACCCCTAATCTGCCCCCCACAACGTCGCCTCCACCTACCTACAATAATTAACCCCTAATCTGCCGACCAAACCGCACCGCTACTATAATAAATGTATTAACCCCTAATCCGCCTCACTCCCGCCTCAATAACCCTATAATAAATAGTATTAACCCCTAATCTGCCTTCCCTAACATTGCCGACACCTAACTTCAAACATTAACCCCTAATCTGCCGACCGGAGCTCACCGCTATTCTAATAAATGTATTAACCCCTAAAGCTAAGTCTAACCCTAACCCTAACACCCCCCCTAAGTTAAATATAATTTTTATCTGACGAAATAAATTAACTCTTATTAAATAAATGAATCCTATTTAAAACTAAATAATTACCTGTAAAATAAACCCTAATATAGCTGCAATATAAATTATAATTATATTGTAGCTATTTTAGGATTAATATTTATTTTACAGGCAACTTTGTATTTATTTTAACCAGGTACAATAGCTATTAAATAGTTAATAACTATTTAATAGTTACCTAGTTAAAATAATTACAAATTACCTGTAAAATAAATCCTAACCTAACTTACAATTAAACCTAACACTACACTATCAATAAATAAATTAAATAAAATACCTACAATTATCTACAATTAAACCTAACACTACACTATCAATAAATTAATTACATACAATACCTATAAATAACTACAATTAAATAAACTAACTAAAGTACAAAAAATAAAAAATAACTAAGTTAATAAAAATAAAAAAAATATTTACAAACATTAGAAAAATATTACAACAATTTTAAACTAATTACACCTACTCTAAGCCCCCTAATAAAATAACAAAGACCCCCAAAATAAAAAAATTCCCTACCCTATTCTAAATTAAAAAAGTTCAAAGCTCTTTTACCTTACCAGCCCTTAAAAGGACCTTTTGTGGGGCATGCCCCAAATAATTCAGCTCTTTTGCCTGTAAAAAAAACCATACAATACCCCCCCCAACATTACAACCCACCACCCACATACCCCTAATCTAACCCAAACCCCCTTAAATAAACCTAACACTAAGCCCCTGAAGATCTTCCTACCTTATCTTCACCTCGCCGGGTATCACACCGATCTGTCCTGGCTCCGAATTCTTCATCCAAGCCCAAGCGGGGGCTGGCGATCCATAATCCGGCTGAAATCTTCTATCAAGCATCGGCTGAAGAGGTCCAGAAGAGGCTCCAAAGTCTTCATCCTATCTGGGAAGAAGAGGTGATCCGGACCGGCAAAAATCTTGATCCAAGCGGCATCTTCTATCTTCATCCGATGACGAACGGCTCCATCGTGAAGACCTCCAGCGCGGATCAATCTTCTTCTTCCGACGTCCAACTGAAGAATGAAGGTTCCTTTAAGGGACGTCATCCAAGATGGCGTCCCTCGAATTCCGATTGGCTGATAGGATTCTATCAGCCAATCGGAATTAAGGTAGGAAAATTCTGATTGGCTGATGGAATCAGCCAATCAGAATCAAGTTCAATCCGATTGGCTGATCCAATCAGCCAATCAGATTGAGCTCGCATTCTATTGGCTGTTCCTATTGGCTTAGAGTAGGTGTAATTAGTTTAAAATTGTTGTAATATTTTTCTAATGTTTGTAAATATTTTTTTATTTTTTGTAACTTAGTTCTTTTTTATTTTTTGTACTTTAGTTAGTTTTTTAATTGTATTTATTTGTAGATATTGTATTTAATTAATTTATTGATAGTGTAGTGTTAGGTTTAATTGTAGATAATTGTAGGTATTGTATTTAATTAATTTATTGATAGTGTAGTGTTAGGTTTAATTGTAACTTAGGTTATGATTTATTTTACAGGTAATTTTGTAATTATTTTAACTAGGTAACTATTAAATAGTTATTAACTATTTAATAGCTATTGTACCTCGTTAATATAATTACAAAGTTGCCTGTAAAATAAATATTAATCCTAAAATAGCTACAATATAATTATAATTTATATTGTAGCTATATTAGGGTTTATTTTACAGGTAAGTATTTAGATTTAAATACGAATAATTTATTTAATAAGAGTTAATTTATTTCGTTAGAATAAAATTATATTTAACTTAGGGGGGTGTTAGGGTTAGGGTTAGAATTAGCTTTAGGGGTTTAAAAATTTATTAGAGTAGCGGTGAGCTCCGATCGGCAGATTAGGGGTTAAAGATTGAAGTTAGGTGTCGGCGATGTTAGGGAGGGCAGATTAGGGGTTTATACTATTTATTATAGGGTTATTGAGGCGGGAGTGAGGCGGATTAGGGGTTAATAACTTTATTATAATAGCGGCGCGGTCCGGTCGGCAGAATAGGGGTTAATAAGTGTAGGCAGGTGGAGGCGACGTTGTGGGGGCAGATTAGGGGTTAATAAATATAATATAGGGGTTGGCGGTGTTAGGGGCAGCAGATTAGGGGTACATAGGGATAACGTAGGTGGCAGCGGCGTGCGGTCGGCAGATTAGGGGTTAAAAAATTTTAATAGAGTGGCGCCGATGTGGGGGGACCTCGGTTTAGTGGTACATAGGTAGTTTATGGGTGTTAGTGTACTTTAGAGCACAGTAGTTAAGAGTTTTATAAACCGGCGTTAGCCCAGAAAGCTCTTAACTACTGACTTTTTTTCCGCGGCTGGAGTTTTGTCGTTAGATTTCTAACGCTCACTTCAGCCACGACTCTAAATACCGGTGATAGAAAGATCCCATTGAAAAGATAGGATGCGCAAATGGCGTAGGGGGATCTGCGGTATGGAAAAGTTGCGGCTGTAAAGTGAGCGTTAGACCCTTTCCTGACTGACTCCAAATACCAGAGGGCGGTAAAAACCAGCGTTAGGAGCCTCTAACGCTGGTTTTGACGGCTACCGCCCAACTCTAAATCTAGCCGTTAGTTTGCTTGCTTCTTGAGTGTTCAGGTGAGTTTCCTGTAGCATTGCTATATCTGGTTTATATTTTGCTAGTTCTTTAATAATTGCCTTCCTCTTAATTGGGGAGGTTACCCCCCCTACATTCCAAGACAGGATCTTAAGCATTACTCTTTATGTATGTACGGTAGCATTATATAATGTAATATTAATATGCTCAAGAAGTAAACGAGGGGCATGGCCCCCTGGATATGCAGGAGGGGCGAGAAGGAGAGAGACACATAAACATGTTACAAACGTAATCTAATATATACATTGTCGTTACATATAATCTCTGGGACTTCACATCTATATCCTTAATAAAAAACAACAAAAAATAAAGCAAAAGTAAAAAAGTAAAATACACAAACCAAGCAGTAAAAAATTCATCTGCCAAAATCAATATATAAAAGAAACTTAAAATCATAACACTCTATTCTTATGATAAGACAAAAATAGGATAGCAAAACAAATTACTCTAGGCCCATATTTTTACAAAAATCTTGTGCTTCTTGTACATTTTTTAAGACTGTTGTGTCTCCATTCTTTGTTAGAATTAATTTTGCTGGATATATTAATTTAGCATTGATTTTGGCTTTAACCTTTTAACGCTGTTATGCCGTTCTATTCCGTCATATTTACACTGGGCTTTAAAGCCGTTATGACGGAATAGAACGTCATAACAAACGGCTGTCCTGAAGCCTTCTGTGCTTCAAGGACTTGATCGCGGTCTGGAGGGCGTTCCTAGGGTTGCCCAGAGGCGATCCAATAATTGAAATCTCGCGATCGTATGCACGATCGCGTAGTTTCAATTTGTCTACATCGGAACAGGTGTTCCGATGTAGACACTTTAACCCTGTCATGAAAGGGTTAATTAATCTTGAGCAATAGGGGGACATCTCCCTTCTTTTGGTGGAAGTTTCCACTGAAAAATCTTGGAAAAGATAGATTTTTCCTTGTTGTATATTTAGGGGGATGTTCCTCCTATAGCTTCTAAGATAGTTTATTTTGTCCTGGAAATTTAGGAACCTAGCGATGATTGGTCTTGGCCTAATTGTTCCATCTGGGTTTTTCCGTATAGGGCCTATTCTATGAATCCTCTCTATTTGAATAGGGTGTGTAGATGGTGTCATGTTGAGTAGTTTTGGGAGTGTGTCTATAGCGAAGAACATTAAATCTTGATACTGTGTGGTCTCTGGGACTCCAATAATTCTTATGTTATTTCACCTAGAGCGATCCTCTAGGTCTTCTAGTCTTGTTTGAAAATTAAGTGAGGTTTTACTATATTGTGAATCGATGTGTTTAAAGTGACATATCCTATCTTCCAAGTCGGAGACCCTAGTTTCCACCTCATTCATCCTTGTAGCAAATTGTCTAATTTCATTTGTTAATGTGTTAATCTCTTGTTTAATCTCTATTTTAAGAGATTCTAATTGAGGTTTAATAGCTTTGGTTATTTGTGCCACTATATCTGCAATTCCTGTGTTAGTAAGATTTATATCCAATTGTTCTTGTGATTGATGTAAATGTATCTCTGTTAATTTAGTATGTTTTTTCTCTCTGGTCTTTGGCGGCATGGCTGGTGAGTTACCTTTTGAAGGTGCCATATATTTTTCCATCCGGAAAAAAAAAGTGAATATCTCTTTTTTTTTCCCTTTTTTTCTTTTTTCTTTAGTGAAATGTGCAATTTATTATAATAAATGTATCAGACTGTGATTTTATCAGTTTAGGCTAATACCTGTGTATATTATGTTCTTGTTCAGTGAAGGACTTCCGGTGCAAGGCGGAGCATGCAGGTGGAGTGAAGCTGGTGTGCTGCTCGGCGCCTTACAAACACCTACACTTGGATGCGCAATTCCCTTGGCCAGACCCTGGAACGGCCCGGACCCAATTCGGGAGGAAGCGCAACGGAAGTCCCACAGCAGCGATTGCTTCGTGGCTGAAGCAGCTCTATTCGATAAGCTAAGGGCAGGGTATTTGGCTGGTTACTACCCCTGGCTGTTCTCCCCGGGTTCCTAGATGGGATACACAGCTGGCGTGTGATGTCATCAACCTCGGACCGGGCTCCGACAGCGGCAGAGACAGTAAACAGAGGGAACACACAAGGAGAACGGTATTGTTTCTTTTGTTACATACCATTGCTATTAACCCTAAGACATTAACAAGTAACAAGCATATAGACTGAAATCTTTCAATAAATGCTTAAAGCCTCTCTGCATACAAACATGCTATACTAACCACAGCTGCAACAACTAAGCATATAGACTATGACTGAAATTGGCTAATAAATGTTTAAATGCCTCTGACCTGCTTGCAAAACACTCTATAACAAAATACATTTGCTCTATTTGAACATATGCTAGCTTGTTATAAGAACATAAGCTATACTGCACTAAAGAGAAACGGTAGTAACCTGAGCTGAATCATTTTAATGACAATTACTGTCTAAAGATAACTTTGTGCTAGATTGGGCGTATTAAACAACTTATAACTTACCTCTGCATAAAATAGGGGTAAACCCCCAATCCTAGAATTAATATAAAAATAACCCACTGGACTCTCCCATAACCCTAAGGGTAGGAGTAGAATTGGATCAATCTATAATATTCAGTGGATATAGAAAGACCTAGAAGTTCAGACTGCATAGTCCCAAAACAAGAAGAAAGGAAGGAAACCTACTGGAAACGTTTAATTGTTAAAAACCTGAGTAGCCTGTGATGGGAAACCCTAACTTAAGAGGCAATTGAGCACCTGGAAATTGGCCCTCCCATAACCCAATGGGTAGGAGACTGTAAAAGGCCAAAATATATCCAATTAAGTTAGTAGTTTGGTTGAATACCATCCCAAAGGACGAACACTGTCTAGAAAAAAGAATAAAATAAGATACTGGACATATCGTTGTAATATACCTCTTATGTAAAAGGTCAGCTATATAAAAGGGAACTGCATAATATTAAGTAAGCCCTTATAATCAAGGAAGAAGAAGAAAGTGAAAACTCACTGGCTTGGCTGACGTGGCAATAGACACTAAACACGGTTTGTTTTTGTTTGCTTGGTTTTTGTTTTTTGCTTTGTTTTTTTTTTGTTTTTTTTTTACTATTATTAGTATTTTTTTCTCCTTAGTCTTGAGTACACTTATTTTGTACCTATACACTATAAATCTATCTATCTATCTATCTATCTATCTATCCATCTATCTATCTATGTATCTATCTATCTATCTATCTTTCTATCTATCTTTCTATCTATCTTAACATAATATAGACTCAACAAAAAAATATAGGGCTGATCTTTAATTTTTCAGTCTAGACCTGCATGCTTACCTAATCATGCTATTGGAAATAGCCTAATATGATTATGTTTCAGAGTACATCAGGAGTCTTTATCCCAGGAGCACATCCACTCACAAGAGGTAGTATCTCCCTTCATTTGTTGAGTATGTGCACACACTCTATAGAAATAGCAGGCCTCACTCACTGAATGTTCCACAAAATGTTTACAACACTTTCCTAAAATTAAAAATTGCTTCAAACAATTTATCAAGCATGTGCATTAGATGTTAAAAGGGCATTAAATAGCTCTTGATTTTGAACAAAAATGTTGCTTGTCCTACACTCCCTATAGAGGCCAAAAAACAAAATCTGTTAACTAGGTTTTTAAAATGCTACAAACTGCCTAAATCAGCTATGTCATTTGTAGCATTTTAGGTTACAGACTTTGCATTTTGTTCACCTAGGGAGAGTAGGACAAACACAATTTTTTCACACAAAAGCAAGATGAATTTATTTGTCCTTTTGAGATATTACAACAGTAAATGATGTTTCACACTCAATGTGCCATAGTCACTGTAGCTGCCATGTCATTAAAATCTAAATGATGTCCACATTAATGTGCTGTTCCTATGGTCATTAGATTTATAAACAATATATTGCTATATATATATATATATATATATATATTATATATATATATGTATATATATATATATATATATATATATATATATATATATATATATATATATATATATATATATATACTGTATATATATTAATGACACATGTAGTCAAAGTGTTTAAAACAGCCTTACAAATGCTAATTATCCCATATGGATTACCTGTCTCCTATGAGGAGTTAGATTTATTTTTCTTTAATTGTAATGTGTTTAGACTTTAGGACTGTTGATTACAAGTGGTGTGATAACATTAGCGTGTGTGATATCAAAATCTCACACCCACATTAAATTACACTCATCTTACAAGTTTAAAGTAAACACAACCCCATGAGTGCAAGATAAATTTGCACTTGTCGGTTAGTGCGGCTGAAGTCCTCGCACTGATTGCCCTTGTCGGTTAGTTCGACTGAAGTCCTCGCACTGATTGCCCTTGACAGTTAGTGCGGCTGAAGTCCTTGCACTGATTGTAGAAAAATTACGTAACCATTAGCTCACAAAAAAATTACTTTTTAAGTGGTCTGCTGGAGTGGCGTGTATTTGAATTTCAGCGCTACATTAAATAAAAGTTATAGCGCATCTTCATTACAACTAATGAATTAAACACTATCTTAAATAATGGTACCATTCCCGAATCTGTTTATACAAAGGGGAAAGTTTACCACTACCACACTATGGGGCCGATTTATCATCGGTCTCTCCAACATGATCCGCTCAGAGGATCATGTCTGACAGACATTAATGAATGCCGACAGCATACGTTGTTGGCATTTATCATTGCACAAGCAGTTCTTGTGAACTGCTTGTGTAATGTCGCCCCCTGCAGATTCTTGGCCAATCGGCCACTAGCAGGGGGTGTCAATCAGCCCGATCGTATGAGATTGGGCGGATTGATGTCCGCAGCCTCAGAGCAGGCGGACCAGTTAAGGAGCAGCGGTCTTAAGACCGTTGCTTCAAAACTGCTGTTTGTGGCGAGCCCGAAGACTCGCACAGGAAACAGGGGCACCAGGGACCATTGGCCCTTGATAAATCAGCCCCTATAAGACCTACAGATGTTAGCGTGCCTGAGGCTTTTGCTCAAGCACATACTTATTAATTTTCAACTTGTAATTTGAGTGCAAGAATAGGAGCACTAGTGATTTAACATGTGTGTTATTAACACTCAATAGCACTAATATTTTTGCAGGCCATTGAAAGTTCATTTTTATGTCTGAAGATGTCTGGATCTACAACATTTTCTGTGTTATAGACCAGTGAAGGGATTTTAGTTATTTGCATATAATACAGAATAATCTGCAAAATACATTATAATGTACTAGGAAGGAAACTACAATAGATGGATCTTCAAATCTTGTTAATGAGCAAAACAGGGCCTTGTGAGACTGGAAAGAGATCAACTAAAATAATTGGTCACTGAGGGAATTTATGTATAAGAAGGCAATCAAATCAACACTTACAACAATACTCAAGTCATTTAACAAGTTCTTTGTTACTGCCTTCTTCCTTCTGTGGCGGCTAGATTACGAGTTGTTCGTTATGAGTGAAAAAGCAGTGTTATGGCTCTTTTTCACTACCGCTGGTATTACAGGTGTTGTAGGTATAGCTGTATCGCACACCTTTTTGGCTGTAACGCAACGTAACAACCGCACCTTTCAAAAAGTCCTTTTCGATGGGACTTCCATAGCTCCGGTATTACGAGTTTGCCTGTCCGCCCAAAAAGTGAGCTGTAAAGCCCATAACTACAAGATCTGTACCGCCACCTGAAAGTCAGTAGTTTTACGCTAGAAAGCTGTAACATAAAACTCATAACTAAACTGCTACAAAGTACACTAACACCCACAAACTACCTATTAACCCATAAACTGAGGCCCTCCTGCACCGCAAACACTAAAATAAAATTATTAACCCCTAATCTGCTGCTCCGGACATCGCCACCACTATAATAAACATATTAACCCCTAAACCGCCGCACTCCCGCATCGCAAAAACTAGTTCGATATTATTAACCCCTAATCTGCTGCCCTCAATGTCGTCGCCACCTACATACACTTATTAACCCCTAATCTGCTGTCCCTAACATCGCCGCAACCTACATTACTGTTATTAACCCCTAATCTGCTGCCCCCAAAATCGCCACCACCTAACTACACTTATTAACCCCTAAAAGTTATTAACCACTAAACCTAACCCTAAGTCTAACCCTAACCCTAACACCCCCTAACTTTAACCTAATTAAAATAAATCCAAATAAAAATTACAATTAATACAATTAATACCTAAATTATTCCTATTTAAAACTAAATACATACTTACCTGTAAAATAAAACTTAAGCTAGCTACAATATAACTAATAGTTACATTGTAGCTATCTTAGGTTTTATTTTTATTTCACAGGTAAGTTTGTATTTATTTTAACTAGGTTGATTAGTTAGTAAATAGTTATTAACTATTTACTAACTACCTAGTAAAAATAAATACAAATGTTCCTGTAAAATAAAACCTAACCTGTCTTACAGTTAAACCTAACATTACACTAAAATTAAATAAATTAAATTTAAAAAATACATTTATCTAAATTACAAAAAATAATAAACACTAAATTACAAAAAAAAAAAAAATAAATTATCAAAAATAAAAACAAATTACTTCTAATCTAAAAGCCCTATCAAAATAACCCCCCCCCCAAAAAAAATAAAAACCCCAAGCCTACACTAAACTGCCAATAGCCCTTAAAAGGGCCTTTTGCTGGGCATTGCCCCAAAGAAATCAGCTCTTTTACCTGTATAAAAAAATACAAACAACCCCCCAACAGTAAAACCCACCACCCACACAGCCAACCCAACAAATAAAATCCTATCTAAATAAACCTAAGCTCCCCATTGCCCTGAAAATGGTATTTGGATGGACATTGCCCTTAAAAGGGCATTTAGCTCTTTTACATTGCCAAAACCCTAAGCTAAAAATAAAACCCACCCAATAAACCCTTAAAAAAACCTAACACTAACCCTCAAAGGTCCACTTACAGTTTTTGAAGACCGGACATCCATCCTCATCCAGCCGGGAGAAGTCTTCATCCAAGCGGCAAGAAGTCCTCAACAAAGCCGGGAGAAGTCTTTATCCAAGCGGCAAGAAGTCCTCAACGAAGCTGGGAGAAGTCTTCATCCAAGCGGCAAGATGTCGTCCTCCAGGCGGGCAGAAGTCTTCATCCAGACGGCATCTTCTATCTTCATCCTTCCGGCGTGGAGTAGGTCCATCTTCAAGACATCCCGCGCGGAGCATCCTCTTCATACCATCCCAGCCATACACTAAAGGTTCCCTTTAAGGGACGTCATCCAAGATGGCGTCCCTTGAATTCCGATTGGCTGATAGAAGTCTATCAGCCAATCGGAATTCAAGGGATGCCATCTTGGATGACATCCCTTAAAGGGAACCTTCAGGGTACGGCTGGGACCGTATGAAGAGGATGCTCCGCGAAGGATGTCTTGAAGATGGACCCGCTCCATGCCAGAAGGATGAAGATAGAAGATGCCGTCTGGATGAAGACTTCTCCCGGCTGGATGAGGATGGATGTCCGGTCTTCCAAAAATGTAAGTGGATCTTCTGGGGTTACTGTTAGGTTTTATTGAGGGTTTATTGGGTGCGTTTTATTTTTAGCTTAGGGTTTGGGCAATGTAAATGACCTGAATGCCATTTTAAGGGCAATGTCCATCCAAATGCCCTTTTCAAGGCAATGGGTAGCTTAGGTTTTTTAGGTAGGTTTTTATTTGGGGGGGTTGGTTGTGTGGGTGGTGGGTTTTACTGTTTGGCGGTTGTTTCTATTTTTATTTGCCAGGTAAAAGAGCTGATTTCTTTGGGGCTATGCCCCACAAAAGGTCTTTTAAGGGCTATTGGCAGTTTGGTTTAAGCTAGAGGTTTTATTATTTTGGGGGGGCTTTTTTATTTTGATAGGGCTATTAGATTAGGTGTAATTAGTTTAAATATCTGATAATTTATTTTTTTATTTTGTGTAATTTAGTGGGGGTTTTTGTAATTTAGTAATTGTATTTAATTAATGTAATTTATTTAATTGTAGTGTAAGGTGAGGTATTAGTGTAAGAAAGGTTAGGTTTTATTTCACAGGTAAATTTGTATTTATTTTAGCTAGGTAGTTAGTAAATAGTTAATAACTACAGGGAGTGCAGAATTATTAGGCAAATTAGTATTTTGACCACATCATCCTCTTTATGCATGTTGTCTTACTCCAAGCTGTATAGGCTCGAAAGCCTACTACCAATTAAGCATATTAGGTGATGTGCATCTCTGTAATGAGAAGGGGTGTGGTCTAATGACATCAACACCCTATATCAGATGTGCATAATTATTAGGCAACTTCCTTTCCTTTGGCAAAATGGGTCAAAAGAAGGACTTGACAGGCTCAGAAAAGTCAAAAATAGTGAGATATCTTGCAGAGGGATGCAGCACTCTTAAAATTGCAAAGCTTCTGAAGCGTGATCATCGAACAATCAAGCGTTTCATTCAAAATAGTCAACAGGGTCGCAAGAAGCATGTGGAAAAAACAAGGCGCAAAATAACTGCCCATGAACTGAGAAAAGTCAAGCGTGCAGCTGCCAAGATGCCACTTGCCACCAGTTTGGCCATATTTCAGAGCTGCAACATCACTGGAGTGCCCAAAAGCACAAGGTGTGCAATACTCAGAGACATGGCCAAGGTAAGAAAGGCTGAAAGACGACCACCACTGAACAAGACACACAAGCTGAAACGTCAAGACTGGGCCAAGAAATATCTCAAGAATGATTTTTCTAAGGTTTTATGGACTGATGAAATGAGAGTGAGTCTTGATGGGCCAGATGGATGGGCCCGTGGCTGGATTGGTAAAGGGCAGAGAGCTCCAGTCCGACTCAGACGCCAGCAAGGTGGAGGTGGAGTACTGGTTTGGGCTGGTATCATCAAAGATGAGCTTGTGGGGCCTTTTCGGGTTGAGGATGGAGTCAAGCTCAACTCCCAGTCCTACTGCCAGTTTCTGGAAGACACCTTCTTCAAGCAGTGCTACAGGAAGAAGTCTGCATCCTTCAAGAAAAACATGATTTTCATGCAGGACAATGCTCCATCACACGCGTCCAAGTACTCCACAGCGTGGCTGGCAAGAAAGGGTATAAAAGAAGAAAATCTAATGACATGGCCTCCTTGTTCACCTGATCTGAACCCCATTGAGAACCTGTGGTCCATCATCAAATGTGAGATTTACAAGGAGGGAAAACAGTACACCTCTCTGAACAGTGTCTGGGAGGCTGTGGTTGCTGCTGCACGCAATGTTGATGGTGAACAGATCAAAACACTGACAGAATCCATGGATGGCAGGCTTTTGAGTGTCCTTGCAAAGAAAGGTGGCTATATTGGTCACTGATTTGTTTTTGTTTTGTTTTTGAATGTCAGAAATGTATATTTGTGAATGTTGAGATGTTATATTGGTTTCACTGGTAAAAATAAATAATTGAAATGGGTATATATTTGTTTTTTGTTAAGTTGCCTAATAATTATGCACAGTAATAGTCACCTGCACACACAGATATCCCCCTAAAATAGCTATAACTGAAAACAAACTAAAAACTACTTCCAAAACTATTCAGCTTTGATATTAATGAGTTTTTTGGGTTCATTGAGAACATGGTTGTTGTTCAATAATAAAATTAATCCTCAAAAATGCAACTTGCCTAATAATTCTGCACTCCCTGTATAAAAGATAAACTAGATAAAATAAATACAAACTTACCAGTGAAATAAAAATAAAACCTAAGTTAGATACAATCTAACTATTATTTATATTGTAGCTAGCTTAGGTTTTATTTTATAGGTAAGTATTTATTTAGTTTTAAATAGGAATAAGTAGTATTTGTAATATTTATTTGGAATTATTTTAATTAGGTTAAAGTTAGTGTGTGTTAGGGATAGGATTACGTTAGGGTTAGGTTTAGGGTTTAATAACTTTAGTATAGTGGCGGCGACATTGAGGGCAGCAGATTAGGGGTTAATAAGTGTAGTTAGGTGGCGACGAGATTGGGGGCAGCAGATTAGGGGTTAATAACAGTAATGTAGGTTGCGGCGATGTTGGGGGCAACAGATTAGGGGTTAATAACAGTAATGTAGGTGTCTGCAATGTTGGGGGCAGCAGATTAGGGGTGTTTAGACTCGGGTTTATGTTAGGGTGTTAGGTGTAAACGTACATTTTTTTCCCCCCATAGACTTTAATGGGGCTGCGTTACGGAGCTTTACGTTCCGTTTTTGCAGGTGTTAGGATTTTTTTTTTGTCGGCTCTCCCCATTGAAGTCTAAGGGGAAATCGTGCACGAGCATATCAAAACAGCTCAAAGCAGCGCTGTTATTTGGGTGCGCTATGAAGCTCAACGTTGCCATATCGCCCGCAAACACCTGCTTTTTGTAAACTTATAATACCAGTGCTATAGGGAGTGAAATACCGCCGAAAAAACTGTGGTCATTAATTTTCCTATAGCGATCAAAACTCGTAATCTGGCTGTAAAAATGTTATCTTAAATCAACACATCTGTTTTACAACTGATTCTTGCAAGTTTTTGTTTCATTAATTACTGTATATTTAACAAAATACACAGCATTAACATCAAAGAAACCTCTAATCCCAGAAACCACTAAACTGGTGTGTGAGCTAAAGGGAAATAAAAATGTAGGTTCAGATAACAAGTGTTGCAAACCCAGCCAGAGGCAAACTTTTAACGCGCGCTGGAAAGCACACGTTTTGCAAGTTGAAAGTAAAATGTAACATTTGGAATGTAACATTATAATGTAAAATATTTACAGTACATACACGGTGAAACACATTATTAAATATTACACTTGAATAAAAATAATTGTTTTCTGTTTTCAGGTATTTGAGTGGAAAGGACTCCGAATTATATATACATATGTATATATTTTTTATGAGTGTATATGTGTGTTAATATGTGTTTATATGTATATACATACATATAAACATAAATAAATACACACACACACATATATATATATATATATATATATGTCCAAATGTAGGAGGGCACTCACAGGATTTGTTAAGCAACAAACAGTACATCTTTACTTCCAAGTTATTTGTACATTATTGTAGAAGTATATATATATATATATATAAAAACAATATACAGGTGTATATACAATATACAGGTATATATGTCCATACATACACATATTTAGACATGTATGTATGTATATATCCATTCAAATACCTTGTCATATACCATATACCTTTTAACCCTTATAGTTATTTTTTTTATCAATATTCCTAGGAATAAATGTTATTAGATAATGTATAAATGAGTGTAACACTTTATTTTAATGTATTTATGGACATGATCTAAGAATATCGTGGGTGCATTAATTTTCGGGCGTATTACAAGTTGAAAGTAAACTTGTTCACTTGAGTGATAACAAATTTAACATCAGGTTAGCGCGACTGAAGACCTTGCATAAAGGCTTAGAGCTAAAAAAAAAGTTGCACAAAACACAACATAAAAACATTAAAATATACTTTTATACTCATATAAACATTATCTAACACAAATTATTGATATAAACATTCAAAACATTTTTTATAAGGGTTCAAAGGTATATATGGCATATGGTCATGTATTTGACTGCAAAAGGATATAAATATATATACGTGTCTAAATATTAATTCTATAGTACTATTTAATAATGTGTTTTACTGTGTATTTACTGTACATATTTCACATTCCAATGTTCTTCACGTAAAGGACAATGCTATTTTTATTTTATAAACATATTTCTATATATATATATGTATATACCTATACCAATACAGCTATTGCTATAGATAGATAGGTATAGATATATATTTTACATTAACATTATATATATATATATATATATATATATATATTTATATATACAGGGAGTGCAGAATTATTAGGCAAGTTGTATTTTTGAGGATTAATTTTATTATTGAACAACAACCATGTTCTCAATGAACCCAAAAAACTCATTAATATCAAAGCTGAATAGTTTTGGAAGTAGTTTTTAGTTTCTTTTTAGTTATAGCTATTTTAGGGGGATATCTGTGTGTGCAGGTGACTATTACTGTGCATAATTATAAGGCAACTTAACAAAAAACAAATATATACCCATTTCAATTATTTATTTTTACCAGTGAAACCAATATAACATCTCAACATTCACAAATATACATTTCTGACATTCAAAAACAAAACAAAAACAAATCAGTGACCAATATAGCCACCTTTCTTTGCAAGGACACTCAAAAGCCTGCCATCCATGGATTCTGTCAGTGTTTTGATCTGTTCACCATCAACATTGCGTGCAGCAGCAACCACAGCCTCCCAGACACTGTTCAGAGAGGTGTACTGTTTTCCCTCCTTGTAAATCTCACATTTGATGATGGACCACAGGTTCTCAATGGGGTTCAGATCAGGTGAACAAGGAGGCCATGTCATTAGATTTTCTTCTTTTATACCCTTTCTTGCCAGCCACGCTGTGGAGTACTTGGACGCGTGTGATGGAGCATTGTCCTGCATGAAAATCATGTTTTTCTTGAAGGATGCAGACTTCTTCCTGTAGCACTGCTTGAAGAAGGTGTCTTCCAGAAACTGGCAGTAGGACTGGGAGTTGAGCTTGACTCCATCCTCAACCCGAAAAGGCCCCACAAGCTCATCTTTGATGATACCAGCCCAAACCAGTACTCCACCTCCACCTTGCTGGCGTCTGAGTCGGACTGGAGCTCTCTGCCCTTTACCAATCCAGCCAAGGGCCCATCCATCTGGCCCATCAAGACTCACTCTCATTTCATCAGTCCATAAAACCTTAGAAAAATCAGTCTTGAGATATTTCTTGGCCCAGTCTTGACGTTTCAGCTTGTGTGTCTTGTTCAGTGGTGGTCGTCTTTCAGCCTTTCTTACCTTGGCCATGTCTCTGAGTATTGCACACCTTGTGCTTTTGGGCACTCCAGTGATGTTGCAGCTCTGAAATATGGCCAAACTGGTGGCAAGTGGCATCTTGGCAGCTGCACGCTTGACTTTTCTCAGTTCATGGGCAGTTATTTTGCGCCTTGGTTTTTCCACACGCTTCTTGCGACCCTGTTGACTATTTTGAATGAAACGCTTGATTGTTCGATGATCACGCTTCAGAAGCTTTGCAATTTTAAGAGTGCTGCATCCCTCTGCAAGATATCTCACTATTTTTGACTTTTCTGAGCCTGTAAAGTCCTTCTTTTGACCCATTTTGCCAAAGGAAAGGAAGTTGCCTAATAATTATGCACACCTGATATAGGGTGTTGATGTCATTAGACCACACCCCTTCTCATTACAGAGATGCACATCACCTAATATGCTTAATTGGTAGTAGGCTTTCGAGCCTATACAGCTTGGAGTAAGACAACATGCATAAAGAGGATGATGTGGTCAAAATACTCATTTGCCTAATAATTCTGCACTCCCTGTATATACAGGGAGTGCAGAATTATTAGGCAAGTTGTATTTTTGAGGATTAATTTTATTATTGAACAACAACCATGTTCTCAATGAACCCAAAAAACTCATTAATATCAAAGCTGAATAGTTTTGGAAGTAGTTTTTAGTTTGTTTTTAGTTATAGCTATTTTTTTTTATATATTATTTATTTATCAATTTTTTTTTTTCCAACAATACATCAAAAGGAAAAAAGAAAAACACAGCTCATATACAAAAAAAAAAGGAAAAACAGAAAATACAAAAATAAATCATCCTATATATGGGAGCCTATATTATAAAGACATATTTCCATGTCACATTGTAACTCTCATGGAGACGCAGCTCCACATCGAAAAAGACATAAAATAAACCAAGAGCCCATTCTACTACTGGGCCCTTATCTTAGCTTGTTTCACCCTTCCTCTACTCTAACTTAGATCCGCTCTTTGTTAAAGTTTCTTCAGTGGACGGAAACAAAGGAGCAAAGGAAGAAAAAAAAAAAAATTTTTTTAGGAAGTTTGGCCTCTCCCGGACCTCCACACCCCCCTCTCCCCCCCCCCCATCCAGGCCCAAAAAAGGAATTGTCTCCAAAATTCAGGATACCTATCTGAGAGTATTAATTGTAGGAAATCTGATGATCTACGAAAGTGAGTTAGTATTTGTAGCTGAACTTCCTTAGATTGACCTAAAATGACTTTTTCCCATTTTACTAAGTACTTTTTAACTTTATTTTCCTCAAACATAAAATGGGTCTTGCTGTTCTAATAACATTTGATATTGAATTTTACGTATGACAGAAGCGATACTTGGGGCGTTTTTATCCTTCCACTTTCTTAAAATCATCTGTCTCACTAACAATATTACTGTATTGATCAGGGGTTTATTTTGAACCTGATCTTGTACCAGAAGGAAAATATATGCTGGTTTAAGTGTGATACTGACTATCAAAAATCTGTTCAACCAAAATTCCACCTGCTTCCATAGCTTACTTATTTTTGGACACGCATAGAACATGTGGAACAAATCAGCATAAGGAAATCTGCATCTATAACAGGCCATACTCCCTTTCCATTTGGCTAGCCTGCTAGGGGTAAGATAGGCTCTATTTAAGAGCTTTACATGTGATTCTCTTATTGCCCATATTACTAGAGAACTTCCTGACCCTATCAAAGCTCTTTTGGAAATATTCTCGCTCTACTTCAGGAAGATATTTTTGCCATATCGATACGAGACTGTTTATTCTTGGCTCTGCATCCTTAGACACGAGCTGACGATAGATATATGAGATGGAATGATTTCCGGCGGAGAACAGATTTATAACTGAATCTAATGGGCCTAACGACCAAATATCCCCCTCTAAAGCCTCTTGGTTATAGAAAAAATGCCTAATTTGGAGATATGCAAAGAATGATTTCCTGTCTAAATTGAATTCTCTAATTAAAGTTTCAAATGATTTCATATGTTTAGATAGTGGATCTATCATCTGACACAGAAAGATCAAATTATTTGCTGACCATTTTCCAAAAGCAGAAGATGTGCAGCCACTTTTGAAATCCGGATTTCCTCTAATAGGTAAATACTTAGATAAAGTGTGTCTAATCTCTAAGTGTTTACAAATTTTAAGCCAAGCTGTGATTACATTGTTAATTGTATATTTTAAGAAGGGCTTTCGAGCTTTGGAACAATATGATACATGTAATATTGCTTTCAGCGCATAGGGAGCTATTAAATTCTCCTCCATCTCTAAGCTGGTAACGTGGTTGGCTTCAGTTAGCCAGTCCAAAGCTATTCTGGCCAGGCATGCCAGATTATATTTTGCCAGATTCGGAAAGGCAAAACCGCCCATTTCTTTTGGATGCATTAGTCTGGCTAGTGCAATACGCGGTTTTTTAAGAGTCCACAAAAAGAGCGAGCAGCCTGCATTAAACTTTTTAATATCTGCTTTCCGTATGAATACGGGAACATTTTGGATAACAAATAAGATATTTGGGAGGATTCGCATTTTAATTAGGGCAATCTTTTCTGAGAGTGACAGTGGTAACCTACTCCATTTCTGCATCTCCAAGAGACACTTCCTCCAAATAGGGGTAAAATTTATGTCATACCATTCTTCTGGATTTCTAGAAATATTGATTCCTAAATATTTGATAGAATTATCCGTTGATTTGAATGGATTTTTCAACAGGCTATTTCTATTTTTAGTTATCCACAGAATCTCTGATTTTGATAAGTTTACTCTATAACCAGTGAAATTACTAAATTTGGCTAATAGATCTACTAAGATTGGAATATTTTTATTAGAATTCCTTATATAAAATAAAATATCATCCGCATAGAGAGATAATACCATCTTATATTGTTTTATCCTAATACCTTCTAGTATTTCTCTACTCTTTATAGCTAGGGGCTCTATAGCCAAATCAAATAGCAGGAGTGAAAGGGGGCACCCCTGTCTTGTTCCTTTACATAGAGTTATAGGTGGGGATAGAATATTATTTATATTAAGACATGAAATGGGGTTTTGATATAATAAAGAGATATATGAGTAGAAATGTCCTGAAAAGCCAAAGTTACTTAATGTGGTAAACAGATGATCCCATAGGACAGAGTCAAAGGCTTTTTCTGCGTCAACTGTCAGGAAGGCAAAGTCTTGCTTTGTATCTGACCCTGTCCTTTGGGATTCCAATATATATTCAATCAGCATCATAGCCTTTCGTATGTTTTTTTGTGCTGTTCTCCCTGGTATAAAACCAGTTTGATCTGGATGAACGACATCTCCTATAATCTTTTTAAGACGAGAAGCTAATATATTTGCTAAGATTTTATAGTCATTGTTGAGGAGAGAAATTGGTCTATAGGTATCTAGTGAATTAGGATCCTTGTCTTTCTGTAGAATGAGTGTAATATTGGAGGCTGTGAAGTTTTGAGAGGGCTTAAAATGCAGAAGAAAATAATTATTAAACAGTTTAGTTAGTGTGGGGGCGATCTCTTCTGCGAGTACTTTATAGAATTCAATGGGGAGTTGGTCCGGGCCTGGGGCCTTCCCTAAAGTTGAATCTTTAACTGCTTTTAGGACCTCCTCCATTGTAATCTCTTTGTTAATCATATTTAGCTGTTCTTCAGATATTTTTGGCGTTTTAATACTAGTCCAGAACTTACTTTTCGTCTCCTGATTAACTTCTGCGGGGGCATATAACTTTTGAAAAAATAAATAAAATTGTCTATTAATATCCTTTGGGGTATTGTATTTTTGACCTTCAGATACTATTGAACTAATATAGTTATTCTTCCTTCTGCTTTTGGAAATAGTCGCAAGCATTTTTGCTGATCTCGGAGAGAAAGTACCGAATATAGCTTTATTTTTAAGCTCTTCTTGTAACTGATTTTGTGTTAAAAATATCTCTCTCTCTTTCTTTGCCTCCTGATAGATAATCCAATTCTCTCTACTTGAATTGTCAATATATCTCCTAAATTTATTTTTCAGTGCATTAGTTAATTGAAGATCTCTTGCTTTAAGCTTTCTTTTCCGTTTGACCATAAAGGCCTTTATCTCGCCCCTGAGACACGCCTTTGCGGCCTCCCAATATATTTCAATCTTATGGAGATAGTCATTATTCAGTAAGGCATAATCCCTCCATTTTTGGATAAGCCAGTTCCTAAAGTAAATATTGGAATGCAAAAAGGAAGGGAAATTTTTTTTACCACATAGGTTTTCTCTATTGTTCCCCAGCTGGACAGACAGAGAAATAATGGCATGGTCTGATAGGACTATATTTTTAATATCAGTCTTAATTTCTAATTGTAAGAGTTTTTCAGACACCAAGAACATATCTATCCTAGAGAATGTACGGAAGGTCTTGGATTCACATGTGAACATTCTCTCGTCTGGGTGTTGTATTCTCCAGATGTCCCTGAGCCCAAGACCTTTCATAAAGGATTTCAAAATCTTAGCTTCCTTCTTAGATCTGTAAGAGCCACTTGACCTTAGTCTATCCAGCTGAGGGACACATACACTATTAAAATCACCTCCTATAATTATTTGAGAATCCACTGACTCGATTAATTTTACATATAGCTTATCCCAAAAGTCTGGCCGACATTCATTTGGTGCATAAAGATTACATAGCGTATAGTGGCATTTATTAATCTCTATTTCTAGAATGAGATATCTTCCATCCGTATCTCTATATTGGGATATTAACTGAAATTCTAAATCCTTGCTAAACATACATACTACTCCCCTCTTTCTTTTAACTGCCGGTGCTGCATATATCTCCCCGACCCAACCCATCCTTAGTTTCTCTGTTCCTTGCAGGCTCAGATGGGTTTCCTGCAGGAAAACGATATCTGGCTTGTGACTTTTTAGATGTTGAATTATTTTTTTCCTTTTGGCAGGTGAGGAAACCCCCCCGACATTCCAGGATAGTAAATTAAGTGATTTTTTCATTTCTGCTAGTGTCAGTTTTTAAAAAACTTTTGACCTCCCAAGCCAGGGTGAATCGAGGGGAGAGGGGGGGGGGTGCCGGGCAGGAGAGCGAGAACAGACAGAAAAAAAGGAAGAGAGAAAGAAGAAAAAAAAAAAAAGGAGAAGGAAAGAAAAAAAAAAGGGGGGGGAGCGGTACAGAGCAGCCCAACCGATATCCATCTGAGTACACCAGATGAGAGCAGTTATACACATATTTAATTTAAGCTTTTCTCATTTTTCCAAAAATTGCTTGACCTCCTCCACTGTTGTTAGTGTAAATATATTGTTATCCATAAAGATTTTAATTTTTGCCGGATAAATCATTGTGGCTTTATGTCCTGCATTAATCAATTGCGTGCACCAAGGAGCCATCAGTCTCCTTTTATTTAAAGTCTCAGCAGAGAAATCTTGGAATAAATATATACGCTCTTTATTAACCTCTGCTATGCTTTTTTTTCTATAGTATGATAGGATTCTCTGTTTATCCTGGAAGTTTAGGAGCTTCGCAAAAACTGGTCTTTTGTAATTTGGAATATTATCTTTCTTTGCTCCCAGTCTGTGAACCCTCTCTACGACTATCTCTGTATTATTTGGTAGCATGTCTAATAAAGGTCATTAGGTCGGCAAATTCTGAAGTCTCCGGGAGACCCACTATTTTCAGATTGTTTCTGCGTGACCTATCTTCTAGATCATCCAGTCGTGCTTGCAGCGTATCAATAGTCTTAGTGTGTGTATTTACCAGAGACTGTTGGGTATGTTGTCGGTCCTCAACATCAGAGATCCTGTTCTCTATCTCCCCTAGTCTGCTTGATATCTGTTTAAGTTCGCTTGTCAGGGACGCTAATTCTGTCTTAACCTCTCCAAATTGTGGTAAAAAAAGGTCTGAAATTTGTTTCACTAAGTTGTTTGTGTCTATCATAGTGTTTGGGGCTGGGGTAGAGTCCCCTATACTTATCTCTGAGCTTCCTACACTTGACCTGGGTTTCCTGTCTTTTGTTTTTGGTGGCATTATGCCTATATCAGTTCTACTGATTCCCAAAAATGTATCCATAAAAGAAGCATTGAGTGTAAGAGCCGAAAAAAAAAGGCTGTAACAACAGCGTGACCTTACGTGAATCTTTAAGAGTGTAAGAAATGTGAATGTCAACTGTCTTCAAAAATAGGTGAGCTGCCCAGTGTGGCAGATAGCAAAAAAAGTTTTTTTTTTATTTATTTTTTTTATTTTATTTTTTAAGATTTTTTAAGATACGTGTGTGAATTACGTGTGATGTGTGTCTTTATACCTTATGTGTGTTGTAATCTAACAATCCTATAATCTTGCCCGGTTATATGAGATCAGTAGTACCTATTAAGTATTTTAAAAATGCAGTTAGCTTACAAACAAATAGATGTAAGCTCTCCCAATATCAATACACCTCACTTATTATTTTCAGTTCAAATAAAGCCCAAAGATACTTTGCCTTCCCTCTAGGAGTCTCTCCCAAAAACTTTACAGTATCGGATATCAGATAGCCGCAACAATCTTATACCTCAGGTGCTATACATCCATTAGTACTTAGAATATTAACTCTAACTTATTTCAAGTGCAATATCTGAGGCCGTTTTGAACAAGCTGACCAGGCAGCCTTCTGTGCAGCGAAAAAGAGAAAAATAGGAGAAAAAAAGGGCAAATAACAGAGTAAGATTAGAATAGCAATACAACTTTTCTGAATAATCTTGGAGTGTTTCAAACCTCAATGCCCAACCAGTTGAAAACCCTAGAATTTTTGTCTGAGAGCATACAATGTGCAGTAGACCTCCTATTGAAGTATCGCTGCAGTTAACATTGGTTTGCAGAGAACAGTGCCAGGCATATTTTGTGAAAGGAGAAAAAAAAAGGTTCAAAAAGCCCAGGAGACCAGACATAAAAAAAAAACAATGCCTGTTAACGATTTTACAAGTTCCAATATAGCTTAGTTAGCAGAGGGATTCCTTCAACTGTTCATTCTCAGCCAAAAGTATAGGCATCCATACAGCAGCCTTCACCCTTTGCTTTCCAAGCAGGTATCCATTTCTTTTGTTATGCCAAGTATCTAACCCCCCTACCCTGTTGATCATAAATTTCTTAAATCCCCAGCAAAGTCATTCAAGTTCAACGGCCATATGGCAACTCAATGTTTCAGTATAACAAAGGTTACAGGTATATAATACAGTCTATGCCAGCAAATTTATAGGGCAGGGGGAAAGAAAGACTTATCTTTTATTTCCTTCTTTTTCCTTCTGGTCCTGCTTCGATTTCTTTCTGCTATTACATAGCGGGCTTGCTTCTCTGTGTAATAGATTGGGAGCGCCAGAAGTCAGATATCCTCCTCTCACCTCCTATCCCAGGACAGGCAGACATGCAGCAATCCAAATGAATGCTAGTGTGTAACTAGCCAGCGATGTACTTTGTAGCTTGAAGATTACCCTTGTTTCCAGGGTTCTGGGAGGGATAGCAAAGCCTCCAGCCAACATATGCATAGCCCGTCTCCGCGAGAGCCACCTCTTATTAGCTCCGTTAAACCGCCAATCTTTATCTTGCTGACTCCTTTTTCCCTGCTTCAGCCTCCTGTCCTGGGTCTATCAGTTGTCAGGGGGGACCGTATACACCACCCTATTCTTTTTCTTTGGACACCGGGGTCTTGGGAGACCAGCAAAAGGGGCACACAGCGTGGTGGGTCTGCTCGTATCGCCTGCGACTCAGGCCAGCGAGTCTCTCGGCCTTCCGACTTCCCGCTATCCAGAGGGTGTACCACAGCCTGGGGTGTATATCCTTCCAGGCCGGACACCGACTATTGGCCAGAGCGTACCGCCATAACGGCCGTGGAAAAGCCTAGGGGTGCCTGTGTGTAGATGGAGCACTCGGGACGCCAGTTGCACGCGTCCATCCAAGCACCTCCCACAAACGGAAGTCAGTTATAGCTATTTTAGGGGGATATCTGTGTGTGCAGGTGACTATTACTGTGCATAATTATTAGGCAACTATATAGCTATATATATATATTTTACATTAACATTATATATATATATATATATATATATATATATATATATATATACAGGGAGTGCAGAATTATTAGGCAAGTTGTATTTTTGAGGATTAATTTTATTATTGAACAACAACCATGTTCTCAATGAACCCAAAAAACTCATTAATATCAAAGCTGAATAGTTTTGGAAGTAGTTTTTAGTTTCTTTTTAGTTATAGCTATTTTAGGGGGATATCTGTGTGTGCAGGTGACTATTACTGTGCATAATTATTAGGCAACTTAACAAAAAACAAAGATATACCCATTTCAATTATTTATTTTTACCAGTGAAACCAATATAACATCTCAACATTCACAAATATACATTTCTGACATTCAAAAACAAAACAAAAACAAATCAGTGACCAATATAGCCACCTTTCTTTGCAAGGACACTCAAAAGCCTGCCATCCATGGATTCTGTCAGTGTTTTGATCTGTTCACCATCAACATTGCGTGCAGCAGCAACCACAGCCTCCCAGACACTGTTCACAGAGGTGTACTGTTTTCCCTCCTTGTAAATCTCACATTTGATGATGGACCACAGGTTCTCAATGGGGTTCAGATCAGGTGAACAAGGAGGCCATGTCATTAGATTTTCTTCTTTTATACCCTTTCTTGCCAGCCACGCTGTAGAGTACTTGGACGCGTGTGATGAAGCATTGTCCTGCATGAAAATCATGTTTTTCTTGAAGGATGCAGACTTCTTCCTGTACCACTGCTTGAAGAAGGTGTCTTCCAGAAACTGGCAGTAGGACTGGGAGTTGAGCTTGACTCCATCCTCAACCCGAAAAGGCCCCACAAGCTCATCTTTGATGATACCAGCCCAAACCAGTACTCCACCTCCACCTTGCTGGCGTCTGAGTCGGACTGGAGCTCTCTGCCCTTTACCAATCCAGCCACGGGCCCATCCATCTGGCCCATCAAGACTCACTCTCATTTCATCAGTCCATAAAACCTTAGAAAAATCAGTCTTGAGATATTTCTTGGCCCAGTGTTGACGTTTCAGCTTGTGTGTCTTGTTCAGTGGTGGTCGTCTTTCAGCCTTTCTTACCTTGGCCATGTCTCTGAGTATTGCACACCTTGTGCTTTTGGGCACTCCAGTGATGTTGCAGCTCTGAAATATGGCCAAACTGGTGGCAAGTGGCATTTTGGCAGCTGCACGCTTGACTTTTCTCAGTTCATGGGCAGTTATTTTGCGCCTTGGTTTTTCCACACGCTTCTTGTGACCCTGTTGACTATTTTGAATGAAACGCTTGATTGTTCAATGATCACGCTTCAGAAGCTTTGCAATTTTAAGAGTGCTGCATCCCTCTGCAAGATATCTCACTATTTTTGACTTTTCTGAGCCTGTCAAGTCCTTCTTTTGACCCATTTTGCCAAAGGAAAGGAAGTTGCCTAATAATTATGCACACCTGATATAGGGTGTTGATGTCATTAGACCACACCCCTTCTCATTACAGAGATGCACATCACCTAATATGCTTAATTGGTAGTAGGCTTTCGAGCCTATACAGCTTGGAGTAAGACAACATGCATAAAGAGGATGATGTGGTCAAAATACTCATTTGCCTAATAATTCTGCACTCCCTGTAAATGGAAAAAAGAAGCAATACTATATCCAAAATTAAAACGTGAGTTTATTAATCCAAGGATAAATAGTTTACAAAAACACAGAGCAATAGCTGTATTCATAGACCTAAAAACGCACAGGTAAGTGCTGCGTAAAAAGGACATCATAACACACTATTGGTTGGTGTAGAAACACACCCCTATTAACCCGATACATGCCCAATTCACACAGTGATATATCATTAATAGGAAAAACCTAATTCCATGAGTAGGGATAAATGGAAAAATACAGGATTTATAAAGAAGCATTTTGATAGTTAAATATTGCATAATAAATCTGTGTAGCCTAGAAAGTGATTTAAACATCAACTACTTGACAATATATACACATTGGAAACAGAAATAAACAATAAACTTTACACATAAATCTCAGCACAAAAAGCAACTAGACAGATTTCATAGAATATTCTGTAAATTCTATAACACATGGATGCATTAAAGAGATACCAGGACAGAGCAGCAAAGTAATATATTGCCAATAATATTAGGAAAACAAAATTGTATTCCCCCCAAAAAAGGCATACAAAAATATACATATAAAGTACTGCATATCCTGGAACATAATTAATGATGAACTGACACACATTATTCCAAACCATCAATGCACCAGTACATGTGTGAGTATAAGTAGTAAATGAGCCCATAATGAAGTAAGCTCAGCATTGCTGTGTATTCGGATAATTCATATAATTTTATGGTTTCAATTGCCTGGCGCCACCTAAAGGACCTCATATCTTTATTGTGTATCTCAAGAAAATGTCTTGATAAGGCTGAACAGGGTCTTTCAATTTTCACATATCCCAAATGCTCACAAATATGTGTCCTGATGTCTCTACTGCTCATACCTACGTACTGATTTGTCTGTTCTGTGCATTCTATCAGATAGATGACATGTGAGGTAGAGCAATTTATACACCCTCTGGTCTGAAACCTCTGTCTTGTATCACATGAGTAAAAATATTTGCCTTCAGTCACATACAGGGGCAAAACTACAGGGGGTGCAGAGGTCGCAGGTGCGACTGGGCCCCTGAGGGTTGGGGCCCAGCTTAAATTTTTATTTTATTTTTTTATAATTTTTTTTTAATAAAAAACGTTAACCTACCACTGCCTGCACTGATATCATGTGAGTGTGACATGACTACAGGGGTTAGTGTTTCTGTTTACCCATTGGTGTTTATGTGTGTGTATGTATGTATGTGACTGTGTGTGTATTTATGCATGTATGTGTGTGTGTGTATGTTTGAGGAACCAGCAAATTACAGACCTTGTTACTACAGCATGGGGGGGGGCAGGGGATAAACAGTGTCACTATACAGTACCACTATATACAGTATGGGGGGGTGGACCATGTCACTGACTACTGTGGTCTCATTATAAAGTACTGGGCGGGTCCCTACCATCCAGCCATCTCACCGGCAGATTACAAACTGTGTCACTAACTCACTATATACAGTACTGGTGGGTTAAACAGTGTCACTTAATACAGTAATAGGGGGTCAGACCATCTCACAGATTGTGGGCACAGGGTACCTCCTTTTACAGACATGTAATCTGATTCACATTTTTTTCTGTGTTAAATGTAAAAAAAAAAAATAATGTATTAAATTCACTTTTTTTTGGAGGAGGGAGGGGTGGTGGGGGGACCCCTTCTTAGATTCTTGCACCTGGGCCCAGTGGTTTCTAGTTACACCTCTGGTCACATAATCACATGCCTTGCATCTTGGATTACCAAATGTATATGTCCCATTGACATGTAACCAATATGCCTGTTACTAAGCAATTGACTGGGACCATCTGTTATAGAACTTACAGAATATTATATGAGATCTGTCTTGTTGATTTTTGTGCTGAGACTTATGTGTAAAGTTTATTGTTTATTTCTGTTTCCAATGTGTATATATTGTCAAGAAGTTGTTTAAATCACTTTCTAGACTACACAGATTTATTATGTCATATATAACTATCAAAATGCTTCTTTGAAAATCCTGTATTTGTCCATTCATCCATACTCAAGGGATTAGGTTTTTCCTATTAATGATATATCACTGTGTGAATTGAGCATATATCGGATTAATAGGGGTGTGTTTCTATACCAACCAATAGCCTTTTATTATGTCCTTTTTAAGCAGCATTTACCTTACTTTTACTTTCAGGTTTGATCAGTAATTATGGCATGAAGTTTCTAAATAAGGGTGTAGTGGACAAACTGGACATCACTTGAGCAGCAGGAGAGTTTTGTGATCTCCGATCCACAAGGTGGATGCTCACGTCAGGAGACTGTTTTTGATTGATGGACACTCTATTTCCAAGTTAATTTCACATTAATTTGTAAATGTCAACGTTTTGACCCATTTATGGGCCTTCTTCAAGACAATATATGATCTGTAAAGATACAAAATATACCATTGTGGTCTAATTGAACAATACAACATGTAAAAAAACATATTAGAAGTTAAGTATAACAGTGATAACCTATCACCACAGAAAAAAGACACACTGGCCCATATCAGAGCTCATATTATTAAAAACCAAGGAAGGAAGAAACAAATAACTTATACTCAACCTATCACACCTGATAACTATTCATAAGTTAGACGCAACTCACACTGTGTTTGACAAAATGGAGAAATAAACACTTACACCCATTGGATCAATACCAATACAACGAATGTGGCTAGCCTAATCAAGAAACTGAAGCAAAACATGTATGTGTATAACCATAAACCAGAACATAATTATCAGTAGTGGCTTTATCTCAAGTCATACATCACACCAGAGAAAGGAAATAAACTATATCCAAGTAATATACTGACTAGGCACCTTATATGTTTTATTCTAAAAATCTCACACATACCACAAGTACTGTATCTTCACTATCTAAATCCAGACTACCAGTGATAGGAGCATAATGTGATAGATCACACAAATACTGCCTCGCATATGATCAATACATAACCACCAATCAGATAGAATATCTTAGATGGAGGGCTAACAATCGCGCTAAGCAAAGGGTATGAGTACAAAAATAAATGTAAGCCCATAAATTAGGCAAAAATAATCACTGAGCAAATGCCCATAATCAACACATAGATACACCAAACATAATTATACAATGACAAACCAGACTCTTTATCAAACCAAGGTATCAATAATGTCACAAAAAGAACAATCCTCCATGTTTATCAACATATAAAACACACCGTAATCAGGGCGCATGAAACCCCATATATACAACTATTAACTATATGAGAACTCCCCTCGTGCACACAACAATCATGTTAAAATAGAGGCAATAAATGAACTTATAATCTTTACAGATCATATATTGTCTTGAAGAAGGCCCATAAATTGTTTGAAACATTGACATTTACAATTAATGTGAAATTAACTTGTAAATAAAAGTATACTGTTTGTTGCTTCTATACAAATCCTGTGAGTGCCCTCCTACATTTGGACATTTCTCTCTCTCTCTCTCTCTCTCTCTCTCTCTCTCTCTCTCTCTCTCTCTCTCTCTCTATATATATATATATATATATATATATTTATATTTTTATATATATATATATATATATATATATATAGAGAGAGAGAGAGAGAGAGAGAGAGAGAGAGAGAGAGATTGTCACTCACCCGTGCAATGTGTACATCAATCAAAAACACGTCTCCTGACGTGAGCATACACCTTGTGGATTGGAGATCACAAAACTCTCCTGCTGCTCAAGTGATGTCCACTACACCCTTATTTATGGACTTCATGCCATAATTACTGATCAAACCTGAAAGTAAAAGTAAGGTAAATGCTGCTTAAAAAGGACATAATAAAAGGCTAGTGGTTGGTATAAAACACACAGTGTGAGTTGCGTCTAACTTATGAATAGTTATCAGGTGTGATAGGTTGAGTATAAGTTATCCGTTTCTTCCTTCCTTGGTTTTTAATAATATGAGCTCTGATATGGGCCAGTGTGTCTTTTTTTTCTGTGGTGATAGGTTATCACTGTTATATTTAACTTCTAATATGTTTTTTATATGTTGTATTGTTAAATTAGACCACAATGGTATATTTTGTATCTTTACAGATCATATATTGTCTTGAAGAAGGACCATAAAAGGGTCAAAATGTTGACATCTACAATTAATGTGAAATTAACTTGGAAATAAAAGTATACTGTTTGTTGCTTCTATACAAATCCTGTGAGTGCCCTCCTACATTTGGACATTTCTATACAATTACACGAGGATAGCACCCGGGCCGTGATCACACCCATGTGGAAGGAACATTTAAAAAAACCACTTTTTTGACTGTGAAATAATAGCAGTCAGTTTCCTTCACACGTGTGTGTTTCTGGGCCTGCCAGGGCACAGTGTCACACCAGTGCAACTCATATCTGGTGTAACAGTAGTGTACATTTAAAAAAAAAAAAAAAAAGTTTTGACTGTAATAGATTGAATAGCAGTAAGTTGTCTGTAAGCGTGTGTGTCAGGCCTACAGCTTCTACTCTGCCAACTTCTGCCAGTGCACAGTGCCACTCATATCTGTTGTCACAGTAGCTTGCACGCATAGTACCACTAATCGAAAATAAAATGACAGGCAGAGGCAGGCCACCCCGCAGGGGCCATCGTGGTCATGGTGCTGTGATTCCTTTTGGCCCTAGAATAATGCCCAGTGTTCAGAGGCCACGTACCCTGAACTCAAAAAGTTCTGAGGACATAGTTGACTGGCTAACACAGGACACCCAATCTTCTACAGCTTCTGCTCGGAACCTTGACGCACCATCCTCCTCCAGCTTAGCTTCAGGCACCTCTCAAGTTACCACTCGCCCACCTGCTGCCACCACCAACACTAGCACCACAGCCGCTTCACTTGATCTGTCAGAGGAGTTATTTACACATCAGTTGGAATAAATGAGTGATGTGCAACCATTATTGCCAGAGGATGTAGATAACAGGGATATATCTCAGTCAGGCAGCATTACACACATGGACGTACGGTGTGATGATGATGATGTTGTACCCGCTGCTGCTTCCTTTGCTGAGTTGTCAGATACAAGTGAAGTGGTTGATGATGACGATGCGTCCGTGGATGTCATGTGGGTGCCTGCTAGAAGAGAAGAAGAACAGGGGGAAAGTTCAGATGGGGATACAGAGAGGAGGAGGAGACGAGTTGGAAGCAGGGGGAGGTCGTTGCAAGGAGCTAGTAGCACAGTTAGACAGCATGCATCGGCACCCGGGCTCAGCCAGACAGCACGCCAATCAACGCATGCTATTGCTACCACCAAAATGCCGTCATTGCAGATCTCAGGTCCAACCTTGTACAAATGGGGAGTTTGCGGTTGTGCAAATGGACTGTTTGCGTTTGTTTGCGGTGCGTTAAATGGAGAGGTTGGTCTGTCACTGTGAAGCGGGCGTAACCCTTACACTACTTGATCGATACAACATCATACCTGATGTTTTAAAGCATGTTATTCCAAACAATTTAGGAATGTTAGGTGATTTATGCCCTTTATGGATTAAAACCAGACTCTGCATCAACTATGTAATTTTCCATGGGAGTTTTGCCATGGATCCCCCTCCGGCACGCCACAGTCCAGGTGTTAGTGCCCTTGAAACAACTTTTCCATCACTATTGTGGCCAGAAAGAGTCCCTGTGGGTTTTAAAATTCGCCTGCCTATTGAAGTCTATGGCGGTTCGCCCGGTTCGCCGGTTCGCAAATATTTGCGGAAGTCCGCGTTCGCCGTTCGCAAACTGAAAATTTTAGGTTTGCGACATCACTAGTGACAAGATTTGTAATAATGTTCTGAATACAGTGCTCAAGTCTATATACTGTATATTCTCTTTTCTTTTTCTGGTTAGCTACATTGAAAGTGTTTAAATTTCTCTGCAATACAAAACCAAACACATTCCACAGTTGCTACTAATTTATCGGGTTCCATGTTAATTACAAGCTTACTAGTACTGAGGACTACATCAATATCTTACCCTTAACAGGGATTAATTATGCTACTGTGCAGCTTTTATTATTCACAGAACTGATCATGAGTTTAGACCAGTGTTTCTTAATTCCAGTACTCAGGAACACAAGCAAACCAGATGTTCATGAAATAAGTGAAATAATCACCTTGTTGGTAAGAGCAGGTTAGTAACCATGGATACTAATCAGCTAAATATTATACCTATTCTGTAGTATAGATATAATGAAATTCTGGCCTGTTGGGGTCCTCACAAATGGAATTAAGAAGCATTGATTTAAATCTCCACATATGCAGTAACTTTCAGATAACTCACAGAACCTCCTGTCAAAATAATGTCTGCCCCTGCCATGCTCCACCCTACCATGCCACACCCACATATATACTCTTCCCCCAGATATAAAATATCGGATTAGACTCCTCACCCTACAGCCCCATCTATAAGCCAAACACCTACATCAGACATAAGATAAGACCAATGGTCTTGCAGTAACTCAGACAGATATCAACATCAAACTTCATCTTAGCGCTCTACTTGTAATCTAGCCCTAAAGTGGAGAACATTCTCACAGCGCACTATCCCTTTAAGCCAAATTTCTGTTTTTAATAAAGGGATCTAATTCAATATGTTCTAGAGGTCTATAGTTGGTAAAGCTGCAGTAATTTGATCCTTAACGAGAAACTTGTTACATAGAAAAGCTAGAGATTTATGTCTGATTAATTTAATATAGCATTTTCTTTTATATTTATTGTCTTTTGCATCCTGGGGGTTTCACGAGTGATGCAAGATTAAATTATTTTTAAGTATTTACTACTCTTGCCTTGTAGTTAATATATTAAATAACATGTTTATTACTTGAATTGTATGCATCATAGCGCTATATTTAGGATACAATTTCCAAAACATCACACACAAATAAATGAACATAAACTAACTCAGAATCCTTATTCAAGACACACAATGCAAAAACATCATTTCTTTGCACACAGAGACACCCCTTAAAAGTCATAAAATGTTTAAACAAAAAAATGCTTTGCAATATATTTTATTATTTATGTTGCCCTGTTTTCCTGTAACTTAAGTTAACAGTGCATACTCCAATTAGAAGCCTGACCCTTCTACATTCTATATACTGTGATTAGTTAGCTGAAACAGATCAGATACACGAAAAGTAGTTGTATCATATTTTGTTTAGCGCTTTCATATCAAACTTGTCTTGCTGCTCATTAGTGATATTAATAAGTAGCAGCACCTGATACGTGGTCCTATCAGTTTCAGTGAGTTTCTGACCAAAGCTACTATAACAATGGTACTTATATTACATATTGTAGGTCCCAGTGCCATAGTCCTGTAAAACATTGAGCCCCGAAACACAAAGAACCCTAACAACAACCTGTCAGCAGTATTTAACTCTAACAGAGTGATGTGATCCAACTAAGGTGATTCATTTTAACCCTAACAGCAAGTCCCCTGTGACCCCCAACTGCAAATAACCTTTCACACGAACTCGCCAAAACCACCTATCCCAATTAACCCTAAATTCAACCCTTTAAACAAATACCCCATTACTAAGTAAACCCCCATCCTAAACAACCCCCTCATGTAAATCTACTATCACTAACCACTCCAAAACTCTAATTAAATGCAAATTACAAGGTTATAGAAACATTAGTTTTAAAGTAAATACACACCCTTTGGGATAGAGTTATCATAGCCCAGGCAGATATGATTCGCTATAGCGAATCATGTCCGCCCTGCATCGCTAAATGCCGACAGCATACGCTGTCAGCATTTAACATTGCGCAGGCAGTTCTGGTGATCTGCTTGTACAATGTCGCCCCCTGCAGATTCATGGCCAATCGGCCGCTAACAGGGGGTGTCAATCAACCCGATCGTATACAATCGGGCAGATTGCTGTCCGCCGCCTCAGAGGTGGCGGACGAGTTAAGGAGCAGCAGTCTTAAGACCGCTGCTTCTTAACTCCTGTTTCCAGCGAGCCTGAAGGCTCGCATGGAAACAGCTGCATATAGCATAATAAAAAGACAATGCAATAACACTTACTCCAAATTTAAAATATGAATTTAAAATAAGAAGTAGATTTTTTTTTCTGGCAAATTTATTTTTTCTTCCATTTTCTGGCCCCCTGTCATATGTGACAGACATCAGCTAATCACAGATTAGTATACGTATACCCTGTGAGCTTGTGCACATGCTCAATAGGAGCTTGTTCCACAGAAAGTGTGTATATAAATAGACTGGGCAAAATTTGATAATGGAAGTAAATTGGATTGTGTCTTAAAACTGCATGCTCTTTCTGAGTCATTAAAGTTTAGTTTGACTTTTCACTATGACTATTCATTGGGGTAGATATAACAAGTAGTGGATGCTGCTTTCTACCGTCGAAATTTCAGGTCCACCTGAAACTTAAGTTGTCCTTAACTTGTCCACCACCTTGTTTGATCGGGATGATTTACACCCCCTGCTAGCTTTACATGTTAAAACACAAAACTTTACACTATGTTTCAGGAGATCAGGCTGCTTGCCCAACCCTCTTTGCAGGGGCTGGAAAGCCCCCTATCTTTTATGACAGTCCATAAACTCTAAGTTTTTTCCTGAAATTATAGAACACATCATTTCTGCTAGGTAAATCTATTGCATACATACAAAAAGGCAATCTCTTAGGGATATTGTGAGGAGTATTTTGATACCCAACACCATATATATTGCATTCTTTATGTTTCTAAACTATCGGCTAGATTACGAGTTGTGCGTTAGGGTTAAAAAGCAGCGTTGAGAGGTCCCAACGCTGCTTTTTGACGCCCGCTGGTATTACGAGTCTTGAAGGTACAGGTGTACCGCTAACTTTTTTGGCCAGATTCGAAAATACCGCAAATCCACTTACGTCAATTGCGTATCCTATATTTTCAATGGGACTTGCATAGCGCCGGTATTATGAGTCTGACAAAAAGTGAGCAGTACAGCCTCTCCTGTCAAGACTGATACCGCATTTAAAAGTCAGTAGTTAAGAGTTTTATGGGCTAACGCTGTAGCATAAAACTCTTAACTAAACTGCTAAAAAGTACACTAACACCCTTAAACTACCTATTAACCCCTAAACCAAGGCCCCCCCCACATCGTAAACACTACATAACATTAACCCCTAATCTGCCGAACCGGACATCGCCGCCACTATAAAAAATGTATTAACCCTAAACCACCGCACTCCCGCATCGCAAACACTAGTTACATTTTATTAACCCCTAATCTGTCGAACCGGACATCACCGCCACTATAAAAAATGTATTAACCCTAAACCACCGCACTCCCGCATCGCCAACACCTACCTACATTTATTAACCCCTAATCTGCCGCCCCCAACGTCGCCGCAACTATATTAAATGTATTATCCCCTAAATCTAAGTCTAACCCTAACCCCCCCAACTGAAATATAATTTAAATAAATCTAAATAAAATTACTATAATTCACTAAATTATTCCTATTTATAACTAAATACTTACCTATAAAATAAACCCTAAGCTAGCTACAATATAACTAATAGTTACATTGTATCTAGCTTAGGGTTATGCATCAGCCAATAGGATTTTTCTACTTTAATTCCGATTGGCTGATCCCTCACAGTGAAGAATATCAGTGGTTGCAACCAGGACAGATTAAGATACTTCTTTGCTGATCGGTGCCTAACAAGTACAAGTACCAGATACAAGAAGAATTTTGAACACCTAATATCGGATGCAAAAAGGTATTTTGGATACTAACAACTGTCTAAGCAGTGACTGGCAGACGCAAGACAAGCCCCCACACATCGGGTGTGACGTCAGACGCCAACAACACGAGGACACTGCCAGAAGAACTGAGCCGCAGGACGCACAGGATACCCTGCTGTTGCTCAAGCTTACAATAAGGTACCATCTGCATGAAAGTTGCGAACTGCAATCCTAAACTATCAGCAGTATATGATTACTGGACATTTCTCTTGGTTCATACATATGGACATGTCAATTAGTTCGCTGAGAATACAAATATAAAGGATTGATTTAATCCGAGATAGAGCAATAACCCTATATAATTTTCCTCTTATGCACAGCTCTTTTTTAAGCTCCATTCTATATATATTCTTTGCATAAGATATAGTTTTTGCATAAGTTTTATCAAGCCGGTATGTGTATTTTAAATAGATATATATGTGTAATTTTATGAACCCCAAAAAAACTCACGAGAAATCTTGGCTAATTGCTTAGTCACACCCCAATAGAATTTTCCTTGTGACTAAACTAATAAGCAGTAACCTAAATTTCTCTTGAAGTACTAATTAGTACCACTTTTTTCTTTAATGTTTATGTTTTATTACTCTTTCTGATTGAATTGTACTAGAGACGTCTCTATAAATTCTCTCTAATCATATTGTAACCAAATAAATCACTTGTTTTTTAGAAACTCTTCTGATCTGATTTCATTAACATTTATCACGAATATCTATCACAGATAATATAAATAATTTCACACAAGTATCTTCAGCTATTAGCGCCCTTACAAAAACCTCTCTTTTTTTCACGATACACTACTTTTAGATTGAAGGATCTAAAACACTGTAAGCGGTCTGATACTTTATATACCAGCGCACTATTTTCCCAAATTCTTTCACATGAAGATGTCACAAGGTAGGGTGATCTTCAAGGGGTTAGTTTTAGGTTTTATTAAGGGGGTATTGGGTGGGTTTTAGAGTAGGGTTGGGTGTGTGGGTGGTGGGTTTTAATGTTGGGGGGGTATTGTACTTTTTTTTACAGGTAAAAGAGCTGATTACTTTGGCGCAATGCCCTGCAAAAGGCCCTTTTAAGGGCTATTTGTAATTTAGTATAGGGTAGGGCTTTTTATTATTTTGGGGGGCTTTTTTATTTTATTAGGGGGATTAAATTAGGTGTAATTAGTTTAAAAAACTTGTAATTATTTTATTATTTTCTGTAATTTAGAGGTTTTTTTCCATACTTTAGATAATTGTATTTAATTGTATTTAGATTAGGGAATTAATTTAATTATAGTGTAGTGTTAGGTGTAACTGTAACATAGGTTAGGTTTTATTTTACAGGTAAATTTGTCTTTATTTTAACTAGGTAGCTATTAAATAGTTAATAACTATGTAATAACTATTCTACCTAGTTAAAATAAATACAAAGTTGCCTGTAAAATATAAATAAATCCTAAAATAGCTACAATTAGTTATATTGTAGCTATCTTAGGGTTTATTTTATAGGTAAGTATTTAGTTTTAAATAGGAATAATTTAGTTAATGATAGTTATTTTATTTAGATTTATTTAAATTATATTTAAGTTAGGGGGGTGTTAGGGTTAGGGTCAGACTTAGATTTAGGGGTTAATAACTTTAATATAGTGGCGGCGACGTTGGGGGCGGCAGATTAGGGGTTAATAAGTGTAGTTAGGTTGCGGCGACATTGGGGGTGGCAAATTAGGGGTTAATAAATATAATGTAGGTGTCGGCTATGTTGGGGACGGCAGATTAGGGGTTAATAAGTATAATGTAGGTGGCGGTGGTGTCCGGAGCGGCAGATTTGGGGTTAATAATATTATGCAGGTGTTGGCGATGTTGGGGGCGGCAGATTAGGGGTTAATAAGTGTAAGATTAGAGGTGTTTAGACTCGGGGTTCATGCTAGGGTGTTAGGTGTAGACATTAAAAGTATTTCCCCATATGAATCAATGGGGTTGCGTTAGGAGCTTTACTATGCTTTTTTGCGGGTGTTAGGTTTTTTTTCAGCTGGCTCTGCCCCATTGATTCCTATGGGGAAATCGTGCACAAGCACGTTTTACCAGCTCACCACTAACGTAAGCAGCGCTGGTATGGAGGTGAGATGTGGAGCTAAATTTTTCTCTCCGCTCACTTTTCTGCGGCTAACGCCGGGTTTCTAAAAAGCCATAATACCGGCGTTGTCTGTAGGTGAGCGGTGAGGGAAAACTGCTCATTAGCACCGCACAGCATTACCGACAAAACTCGTAATCTAGGTGATTATTTTTTATAAAAGTACTTATTTACAGAGCTGGCTGTGCTATCAATGACCCCAGTGTAGTACCTGGATTGAGGCTCTATGTTCTATTATGCCCTCTGCTGACAGTTTGAGCCATAGAGGTCTCTTCTGTGTATACTACAAAGTATTTATGAGGGTCCTGGCACATCAAAGGGAAATCGTATGTACACATAAACACATAAACACAGTTCTTCTTAAAAAACAAACAACTGTTTTTAGCACAAAACTACAGAAAGTTAATCCCTTAGCATTTCAATCATGGGGTATTTGTGACACCTCCCCAAAATAAGAGACGCAAACACAAAGGGAGGTGGCCACAAGCCACTCCAACTGTGTATCAAAGGGAGCTTTCCCTTGCGGTGATAACTCCATGGCCAGACAAATTGCACATAGCAATTTTGCCATAAGGATGCCCTCCATTTAAAAATGACACACAATTTGCTCTACCCAGCTGATTTAATATATTGCAAGGACCCTCTTATGCAGCCTGTATCTTGTTCTGCCTCATGAGTGTTAGTATCAGAACATTCTGCCCCATCTCATACACTCCCTCTCTGGCAGTAGAATCCTGCAACTGTTTTTGTAGGAATATGTCATTGGCATCTCTGGGTTCTGCAGGTACCTTCCCCAATAAGGCTTGCATCTTGTCCCTGAAAGGTACATCATACCCAGTTACAGAGGTGTCTGTGAAGTCTCGCTACATATTGTGTGCTCTCTGAACATATTGTGTGCTGTCCATTATTGCTTAACTACCCAGGGCTCTTGCCCTTCCACTGGAGTAGAATTCCTGTACTCCTGCACTTTGTTATGATGGGTAGAGGTTGCCTAACTGCCCCCTTTTTCTCCTCTGTGGGTCCTATCTGCTGAGCCTGCTGGGGACTCTGATTCTGCAAATCTATCAGTGTATCTGCTGAATGGCACTGTGGGGCTGTTTAAATATACTTGTCTGTACTCCTACCCCTGCATCTGCAGTCTGTGTCAGTCTCTGTCCCCTAGTCTGTGCAGTCTGTTTATAGGTCACAGCTGAGGTTATTGGGGTCTCTGCCACCCACAATCTTTTACACTGACTCTGGGGGTCCCTCAAAGAGTATCCTGTACCCTCCTCCCCCACACACTCTGGATTCTGGGGCACTGCTGCTTCTGTCTATAGAGTGGGCTACATTCTCCCCCTGCTCTCTCTCACAGTCAGTCTGCCACTTCACATCCTCACACAGACTTTGTGATCCTTCTGACACTGGTGCAGACAAGCACATATCTTCCTTCTGCCATTTATCCCATATATCCTGTCTTTCCCAAGGGGACTCAATTGGTTCTGGCACAGACTGGCACACATCATCCAGTGGCCCAGTCACCCAGTTATTCTCTCCCCCATATCCTCACTTCCTTCTATAGAATCCATTGATTCAATCACAGACAGACACTCACCATTCATCTGCCTCCTCTCACAGACAGTTTCTTCCTGTACAGTTAAACTCTGTTCAGGCACAGACAGACCCACACAGTCTATCTGCCTTTCTCCCCAGTCAGTCTCACACTGTACAGTTAACTTAAATTATGCAGATACTGCTGGTTCAAGCATAGGCAGACACACACCATCTATCCATCTTTCTCCCCAATCAGTTTCTCCTCTTACAGTTTAACATCTCAGCACAGACACCCCTAGTTCAGGCACAGCACTATGAACATATGCACTCTGCCCTCCCTCCTGGTCAGCATGTCCCTGAGCTTTTTTTACACACACATCAGGGTTTAAAGCGAATGTCACTAGGTCACATGTAGCATTATCAGGCACATAAAGAGATAACAATCTACCCAGATCAGTACCCAGTAAAACATCATTAGGATTATTTTCAGATAACCCACATTTCTTAAACCTCTCCCCGCTCCCCAATCAAGATATACACGTGCCATAGGCACTGCAAGTTGTATTCCCCCAATCCCTTTAACTACTATAGTCCTGCCAGGAATAATGTCCTTAGAGTTCACCATCCCTGGACGCACAAGAGTCACTGCTGTACATGTCTCCTGAAGCCCTAATGTTTCCTTAGCTCCGACAATCAAAGGTTGCAAGTTCTCCTGGTTGCTTTCCTCTGGTCATGTAACAAACAAAACAGATGATGGTACTTCTGAGGGATTACCCACTCCAGCTGATGACACCAATGTAATCTTCTTTGGGCAAGTGGAGATGATGTGGCCCACTTTGTTGTAAGCAAAACACCTTCGGGGATACCCCTGCCCAAGTGAAGCACTTGTCCCTCCTTTCCAAGAGGGAACAGACACGTTAAAAAAAAGGCAAACAGGCTTTGTGAAGGGGAGTCATGGAGCAGCTCCTTTCCAGGTGGATGCCCCCTTAACACAGGATTTTCTCCCATTCCCTGGTGACCTGGCGACAGTGTAAAAATCTGCCAGCTCACCCACTTCCAATGCTGTTTTGGGCTTACGATCCAAACCCCATTCTTGGATTTCTCTTGGGCACAGCTGCACAAATTGCTCCTTCACCATTAAATCTTCCAGCTCTTCTATAGTGGCAATCTTAAGCCCCTTGGTCCACTGTTTAAAAGCTGTTGTCATGCTTCCAACAACTGCAGCATAGCTCTATGATGTACCCTTCTGCAGAGAACAGAATTTCTTTCTGTATACCTCAGGAGTAAGATTATACCTCTTTTGCAGTGCAGCTTTAATGGCATCATAGTCATCATAGATTAAACTCTGGGGGTAGTTCAGCAAAAGCCTCCTGTGCAGGACCTTTCAGACCGGGGGTAGTTCAGCAAAAGCCTCCAGTGCAGGACCTTTCAGACCAGGGGTAAGGTACTTGGCCAATGCTCCCATGGCATCTGGAACTGTGTGCATACTTTTTCAAAGTTATGCAGGAACACATCCATATCGCCCTCTTTCTCCAAAGGGGGAAAATTCTCTGCACACACTATGGGAACAGAGGAGTCTCTAGGTTCACTAAAAACAGAGAGAGACTGTCTCTCTCTCCTAACATGCAAGCTGTAATTGATGTTCTCTCTCAGTTTGGCATTCAGCAGTCTCTATCTCTCAGCTTGACATTCAGCAGCCTGTCTCTCTGCAGCCAGAGCCTCTCTCTCAGCTTGGTATTCAGCAGCCTGTCTCTCTGCGGCCAGAGCCTCACTCTCTTAGCCTGTCTCTCATAAAATTTTGCAATAAGCTCCATGCGCAAACTTGCATCCACTAAGCCAATATGTTTCAGAACGGTTTGCAAATAACAGTCCAATTTATCCCCAGATCCTGAGGAGTCACTGTCCACAGCTGCAGACACCTCTCCTGAGGCTTCAGCTAGTGTGGTCTGGCCGTTATCATATTCTGTAAGAAGTTGTATTAGTCCATCTTTGTTCTTTCCACGGGATGGGATATCTTGTTCCTTGGTCTGCTGCTGGTATGCCTTCATAGTAAAAAAAAAAAATAGAAAAGAAAAACAGAGAATAGGGAAGGGGACTGTTTGCAATGTGTGACTATATAATGCACTGCGTTTTAGCCTGAGAGTCACAATTTCTTTTAGTACTGGGATTTTCAAACTAGCAAATCCACAACACACTAAAATCTAATAAAAAAAAAAATATCTACACTGCTGCCCACCAACCCGGCCCCAGTCACTTGTTTGGCACATAAAGGGTTATCAGACCCCTTCTACTGTCACTACGCTGTCACTGTTTAACCACTCCAAGCAAGTCTGTGACTTCGTTCAGTGGGTGCAAGGGTTAACAACACTCTCTAGTCTGTGCTAGATGTAAAAGAAATGGCTAAAACTCCCCTTTAATGACATCCACACTAAACTAACACTATATCTAGCTGCCATGATTATATGATATGGGAAAATCTTAAGAAAATCCCAGACAAATTAAATCCCAGATTACAATTTAGCAAAAAATAACATAAAATCACAGTACTTATACTACCAGTCTTAATACTACCAGTCTCTTTCAGTAACATGGTTCAAATATTAGACAGAGGCCAAAGGTTAATAAATTAAGGTTTATTATGCAAAACATTTGCACAATGTATTAATAATAAAAAAGATATTAACAAATAGAATTACACAAGCAAACAGTTTTTAAAATAAAAAAGAGAAAAAGCAGAACCATTATACTTTACTAGCCTTGGTATCTGTGCCAGGGAGATTGGCAGGAAAATATGGTTTCTCACTCTGTTGGTATACAGCCTCCCATGTAAGAAGAATAACTTTACATGTTAAAACACAAAACTTTATACAATGTTTCAGGAGATCAGGTTGCTTGCCCAACCCTCTTTGCACAAACTCTAAGTCTCTGCCTGCAATTATAGAACACATTATAATTTCTGCTAGGTTAATCTATTGCATATATACATAAAAGGCAATCTCTTAGGGATATTGTGAGGAGTATTTTGATACCCAACACCACATATATTGCATTCTTTATGTTTCTGAGCATTATTTCGTATAAAAGTACTTATTTACAGAGCTGGCTGTCCTATCAATGACCCCAGTGTAGTTCCTGGATTGAGGCTCTGTATTCTGTCATGCCCTCTTATGACAGTTTGAGCCATAAAGGTCTCTTCTGTGAATACTACAAAGTATTTATGAGGGTCCTGGCACATCAAAGTGAAATCATATGCACACATAAACACAGCAACACAGTTCTTCTTAAAATACAAACAACTATTTATAGCACAAAACTACAGAAAATTAACCCCTTAGCATCTCAATTATGGGGTATCCGTGACACCTGGCACAAAATGTTTTATTACATTTAGCAGCATTAAAAAGAATATTGTTTTTAAAAATAAACAAATTACCTCTCTGAAAAGGTTTCTATTTATCCATTTGAAAGCCAGAGCTTCACCAATGCCTACAGTAGTTTCAGCTGCCTTGCAATGTGTGCTCCAGTGAATTACCATATCAGATCTGGATGGGCTAAAGCCATATTTCCAGTGACTCTGGGCAGCTACAGGAGCAATGCTTTGATTCAATTTGGAATGTCAGTTTTGCCTTTTGTTTAGTTTTTTCAAAAGCAGGAACAATGGTTGTTTTAAGGGGGTTAAGTGTGTTTAAAATTGAGATAAGACTTCACACATAGGACTAGATTAAAGTGGAGCGAAACATTAGCGCTATTGAGTGTTAACATCACTCAAGTTAAATCAATAGGGCTCTTATTCTTGTGCTCATATTATGAGTTGAAAGTAAAAAGTTATTGCTTGAATGAAAGCATCAGGTGCAACAAAATCTGGAGGTCGGATCACATGACTGTACTTACTCCCTTTCCTCATAGACCGCTATGGGAATCTACAAAACCCTGTTCTGTGTAAATGTATATATGTGTATGTGTGTGCGCACCATACAATATCACTTTAAAACAATTTTTATACATTTCTTTTTTTTAAATATATTTTTATTGATTTTATTTAATACAAACAGTTAACAGCAAAAAGAAGAGGAAAACAAAATGTGCAAAAGAAAAGTAAATACAGTTTAAAGCGATTTGTACATTTCACATCACAGTTGTAATTCCTACTCATAACAACAGTCTGCTACGTTTGCTATGTGAAGAATATCGATTGAAAAGAGCCATGTTCACCTATAGACATACTACATTAATAATAATTCTTAACCTAGATTCTGCCTGTTTGTCAATTAGCTTAAGAGAAGAAAAAAAAAGGAAAAAGAAAAAGGGTTCCCCTTTTCCATACCGACCAGCACCCCCCCCATATAAATATTAATTACCACTTATCTCAGCATCATTCCTCACTAAATGTGACAACAATGGAGGACATATTTGTCTTTTTATAGCCAGTCATCATATCTTGAATACTATAATTTGCTTACACGGATATTCTGTTTTGCCTTCTTGTCCTTTCCTCCCATTCAATTCAACTTTCCCAAATTGCTAGTTCTTGTTCTCTATTTTCTAGAAACATACAAGATAATTCTGACATTGACCAATAGAAACTAATCTTGTGCAATATGACTTCAAAATTGGGGATTGATGTTTTCCAGAATCTCGCAATAGTAGTACGCACAGTTGTGCATATTATAACAATAAGTTTGTTAGTTGGTCTATTAATTCCCTTAATTAGGAAGTGCAATAGTGCTTGAGATGGTGTTAGAGAGAAATCCTGGTTCAACAACTCTGCAATCAGTTTAGATATTTTTTCCCATATACGGCTCACCATAGGACAAGTCCACCACATATGGAAATATGTACCCATCTCATTACACCCTCTAAAACAAGTAGGCTGCATATCAGCAAATATATGACTTAATTTCATTGGGCTCATAATATACCAATGGAAAAGTACCATGATGTAATTCTCTTTGATGTTTGCACTAAAAGAGAAGACTTCACCTCTGTGTATGTTTTCTATCCAGTGTGAAAGTGTGTCTGAAATATGTAGAGCGTCTTCCCATTTAGTCATGTAAGTCAACTTGTTGCTGTTGTTATTCTTGTTAAAGATGGGATATAGGCCCGAAATAGCTCCTTTAGTTCTAAAATTGGTTAAGCATAAAAGCTCTAAGTAAGTCCTTGTAGAGTCATCCTCTTTTTGTGTCACTTTTCTTAGTATGGTAAGTAATTGCAGGTAGTGAAACCATGTATGAGATGTACTAGGTGTGAGTTCCTGATACTGTAGATATGTGAGTGGTTGCCCAAGTTTTAAACAATCCGCTATACAATATAACCCTTTATTAGCCCAAATGTTAAGAACTTCCTTTCCTATTTCAGGGACCAGAGCTTGCAGAGGGATCAGTCTAGTTTTTTACCCTAGGAGAGGGTATCTCCTTGTAACTTCCTTACATAATGTAATACTATGTAAAATGGATAGATAAAGCCTCCAGTCAGTCTTTTTATGCCCTTCCATAGACCACAATAACTTGTTTATAGGGAAAACTCCTACCATATCACTTTCCAGGCGTATCCAATCTATTTTGTTATCTGTCCTAAACCACAAAGCTGTTTGAGCAATGCGTGCCGAGTTATAATATGACAAGATCTGGGACCCCCATTGGATTTATAAAAAAAGCATAGTCTTTCTACAGTATTAATTCTTGGTTTTTGTTTCTTCCATATAAATGAAAGAATATCAGTCTGCATCTTCTTTAAGTCTTTAAGTGGTACTGAAATAGGCAGTACCGAAACAAATAAAGGAGTTTTGGGAGAATTGTCATTTTGCTAACCATGATTCTACCATAAAAGGATATATTATGTTTGCTCCATCTTTCTATATCTTTTCTTATTTTAGCCAATAATGGGATGTAATTTAATTTATAGAGATGATTTAATGTATCCGAGATATCTATACCTTAGTATTTAATAGCTTTGGGGGCCAATCTGAAATCAAAATTTATGGCCAATAACTTTTTTTGTGTGATCTGGAAAATTTGTTTCAATGGCTTCACATTTGTCTAAATTTATTTTATATCCTGAAATCTGATTGAATTTTGTAATAATTTAATAAACTAGTGGTAATGAAATAATTGGTTTCATGATTATTAATATGACATCATCCACAAACAGTGCAAGTTTATATTGTTTAGTACCAACTAAAATTCCTGAGATGTCGGGGTTTAGTCATATTTTTGCAGCCATAGCCTCTATACTAAGGGCAAACAAAAGTGGAGACAGAGGGCATCCTTGCCTTGTACCATTTCTGATGGGGATTGTTTGTGACTGATATCCTGCAATTTTTATAAACGCTGTTGGGAAAGAGTATATTGATTTTATGGCTTTCTGAAAATATCCATTCATACCAAAGGCATCCAGTACCTGGAAAACATATGCCCAAGAGACCCTATCAAATGCCTTTTCTGCATCCAAGGATAGAAACAGAGAAGGAACCTTTTTTTTAGTTGTGTAGTCCACCAAATCTATAACTTTTCTTATGTTGTCAGGGGCCTCTCTTTCCTTAATGAAGCCAACCTGATCTGTTGAGATTAAATCTGGTAATAAGTCTTTTAATCTGGTTGCTAATATTTTTGTAAACAATTTGAGGTCCTGATTAATTAACAATATGGACCTATAATTCTGACAATGGAATTTATCTTTACCTTGTTTGGGGATCAATGTAATTCTAGCTGTCAATAATTCCCCAGGAATCTCTCCCCCCTTCCATAATATGATTGAAGAAAAAGACTAAGTGGGGGGCTAAATCCGCCGGGAAAGTCTTATAGAATAAGCCTGAGAAACCGTTGGGTCCCGGGGCTTTGGATGGTTTCAGTTTTTTGATAGATTTTACTACTTCAGATATTTTAATGGGAGCATTCAGGGATTCTAACGCATCTGCTTCTATAATGGGGAGGTTACATTCTTTTAAAAACTCTTGAGTTCTCTCCTGATTATTCTCAGCACTATCTCTGTTTTCTAAGCAATATAGTGTTTGATAATATTTAGCAAATGTGTCTGCTATTTCCTTTGGATCGTTGGTTGTGCTACCATTCTGTTTTTGTATTTGGGGAATTGCTATCGCTCTCATTATATCCTTAAGCTTTCTAGCTAATAAACGATCTGGCTTGTTGGAGTAGACAAAATAGTTAGCATCTATAACTCTGATAGACTTTTAGGCCTCATCTGTTAATTTTTTTATCTAATTCTAATTTTTTCTTTGTAAGGGACTCATTTAACGCTGAGGTGACATGGGTATGTTTCTGAATTTCTAGAGAACTGATTTCTTGCCTAAGAGTTGTGATCTTATTATTCCTTATCTTGTTTATTTTGGCAGACTCTTCAAGAATGAGGCCTCTAACAAAGGCCTTAAAGGCACCCCAGACTGAGAGCGGGTTATGTGTTGAATTTAAATTATCATCCATAAAATGTTTTATTTGTGTTTGCATTTTCTGCACAAACAAATTATCTCTAAGGATATAGGGGTTAAGAGTCCACAAACAGATCCAACTTGGGTTAAAAATGCCTTTCAAAGTCACTTCCATCATAGAGTGATCTGACCATGTGGAAAGAATTATTGTGGCTGATTGTAATAGAGGTATAAACATTTTACTTAATAGGATATAATCTATTCTTGAATAAATGTCATGTACTGTGGAGTAATAAGTATAACATTTCTCCCAATGATGTAAGGTGCGCCATCCATCAATTAAATTGTGATCTAACAAAAAGTCCCACAGTACCTTCTTATTCATTCCCCCAGTAGTTCGTTCCTGATATGTGGATCTGTCAATATTATTAGCTAGCGTCAAATTAAAATCTCCACCCAGAATTAGTTTATATCTTTTCCAATTAGTAATTAGTTTGCCAATCCTAGCTAGAAACGTGGATTGACCTTCTTTAGGGCATAAATATTTCCCAGTATTACCTGTGACCCATGTATACGCCCTATCAAAATGATATACCGTCCCTCTTTATCCAAAATAATTCCCTCCTAGTTAAACTAGGTAGAATGAGTTGCGAGCAATATAAGTTTGAGGTGACTCCTAATTTTGGTGGAGGTACATTATCCTGCATCAAATCATCAATTTTCCTTACCTCCTTCATTTTCCGTGTCCTCCCACTCTTCCATCTAATCACATTTTGCCCTTCATCAAACTTCTACATCATCTGACCCTTTTACTTGTCTATTTGTTTCTTAGATTCAACTCTTGTTCTTGTCTACAATACTCATTCTATCTCCCTTTATCTTACATTAATGCTATTCTACTCCTGCAACTGGAGGGCCCAAACATATTAGGGAAGAACACAATAAAAGACTATCATAATTGCATCTTTTGCTGATCAACTGTAACCTGTAGGGAAGATAGACACATTAAGAGGTCATATAGTTGCAACTTTTACTAAACAACAATAACCTGTGAGGAAAAAAATCAACCCAAACCATTATAAATCTATATTAGTTCATAGGAATGTGTCTTGTAGAATTCTCAGCCAGAGGGTAGACAATGTCCCATCCAAAGACAAGTCCTGTGGATCTGTCAATATTATTAGCTAGCGTCAAATTAAAATCTCCACCCAGAATTAGTTTATATCTTTTCCAATTAGTAATTAGTTTGCCAATCTTAGCTAGAAACGTGGATTGACCTTCTTTAGGGCATAAATATTTCCCAGTATTACCTGTGACCCATGTATACGCCCTATCAAAATGATATACCGTCCCTCTTTATCCAAAATAATTCCCTCCTAGTTAAACTAGGTAGAATGAGTTGCGAGCAATATAAGTTTGAGGTGACTCCTAATTTTGGTGGAGGTACATTATCCTGCATCAAATCATCAATTTTCCTTACCTCCTTCATTTTCCGTGTCCTCCCACTCTTCCATCTAATCACATTTTGCCCTTCATCAAACTTCTACATCATCTGACCCTTTTACTTGTCTATTTGTTTCTTAGATTCAACTCTTGTTCTTGTCTACAATACTCATTCTATCTCCCTTTATCTTACATTAATGCTATTCTACTCCTGCAACTGGAGGGCCCAAACATATTAGGGAAGAACACAATAAAAGACTATCATAATTGCATCTTTTGCTGATCAACTGTAACCTGTAGGGAAGATAGACACATTAAGAGGTCATATAGTTGCAACTTTTACTAAACAACAATAACCTGTGAGGAAAAAAATCAACCCAAACCATTATAAATCTATATTAGTTCATAGGAATGTGTCTTGTAGAATTCTCAGCCAGAGGGCAGACAATGTCCCATCCAAAGACAAGTCCTTCCATTAATAAACAATTAGTAGACATGAACTCAAAAGGTCTCAGCCTCTATAATCTCTTCCTGGAAGTTGAGGTTATACAACTAGGTCATTTGCCGACCAACAGTCTCTCCTAATGAAAACAAACCTAAACAACAATAAACTTCTATTAGATCGTATAAATGTGTCATGTGCTATTCTCTTCCAAGGGAAGTCCATTGGTCTTTCCAAGGGAAAGTCCCTCCAACAAGAGACGACTAGTGCACATAATCCAAGAATCTGTATAATCAAGTTTCTGCCTCCTTAATCTCATCTTGGGAGTTGATACTTTTCTTGTCTGGAGACATTTTAGCCATTTTATATTTGCCAACTTGTTTCCAATCTCTCTAAAAGTTTTTCCTAGGGGGTCGTTGTGGCTGAGGTTGTTCTTCAGTTTCTGTAGTACTTCATTGCCTTCTTGCACCAAAGTGACCTTGTTATACATAAAGGTAAGTTTAAATTTAAATTCCATTTATACTTGCTTTGATGTTGTGTCAAAGTAGAAACAATTGGCTTTAAATCTCTTCTTTTCTTTAAAGTGATAGGAGATAAATCCGCAAAGAGAGAGATTTTGTGGCCCTCAAATTCAACCGTCAGGTATTGCCTAGCAGCTTATAAGATCTTATCTTTTACATGATAATAATTAAACTTAACAATCACTTCTCTTGCCATATTTGGTATTGGTGGTCTGTTAAGTGCCCTATGTGCTCTAAGGAAGAACTGATCTTCGGTATCCGGTAATAGCTGCTTCCAGATATTACCTACGGCAGAAGACAAATTTGTGTATGTTTCTGGTAGGTTTCTAATTTTGATATTAGATCTTCTGGATCTGTTTTCCAGGTCTTCCAATTGTGATTGGAGTTGATGTATTTGTGACTGTTGATCATCTATAGACTTTGTATTGATGGGATTTCTTCAGAAAGGTCATCAACCTTCTCTTCTAGTTCAGCTGTTCTTGTCCCAATTTCCATAATATCTTGTCTAAGTTTTTGCAATGCTAATTTTAATTCCTCCTGGAAGACCATTTTTATTTGTTTAAGCAGCACTTCATGAGATGAGTTGTCTGCCTGGTCTATATCTTGTGTGATAATATTTTTATCCTCAAGGGAGATTTGTGAAGGGGATTGTGCCAGGCATTGGTTTTCCCTCTTTTTGGCCTGTGATTTGGAAATACAGTCTTTCATTGTCTGAGTTTTCCCCTTTGCAGTGGCCATAGTGTGAAGATAGCCTATCAAGCACTTCAGATCAGGGGCACCAAAATATAAGATGACACTATCTCAGTGATAGATATTTGGGAAAGGGCAGTTTTATAACTTTAGCACCTGAAGAAACAACAATGCAGAGCCACATGCAGCAATATACTATTCTCTCTTTGCCTTATTTTGTGGGTTCATATATTCATTGTATGATGTAGCATCTATGTAAGTCACCTCTCGTATTCTTGCTCTTTAGTTATTGCAGCTCATTCTAACGCAAAGATTTATAGGTCTCAATCAAACTTCTGCCTGTATGGCTTTATCCATAAAGGTATCTGAAACAACTCTCTGCGGGTGTCTCTTTTCTGCAAGGACCAAAAATGCATAGTCTTGTACAAAATCAAGGCAGAATGACAGACGTCTCAGTCCCAATTATTTATTTCCTCCTTGTTACTATTACATTTCCTGCTTTTATTAATCAGTTTGTTCTCCCTATCTTGCTTTATAGGCCATATAGCACTAGTGCCATTTTTGAGAGAAGCAGAATCTGACAAAAATCATTACGTCAGAGCCACAAGAGAAATGGCGTGGAAAAGGATAGAGAGTAAGCACTTGGAGGTGTACAGGCACTAAAGTGGTATGGAGACCTAAGTGAACACTTTAAAAATACTTATTTGTATAATGTCCTCTCTCCTCAGGTCCCATACATGTGGAGCAGTAGCGCTTAGAGGAAAATGGCGATTCATGCCAAAGATAATAATCCCCTCCTTCTGTCAGGATGCCGTCTCCGGCAATGTTATGCACACCAACCTTGGGCTCTAATTTGTGGAAGTTTCTATTAGTGGTGTATTAGGTGGTGTTATGGGGGAAATTGAGACTTTCTTATCCCTTTGAGCTGACTGAGATCCTCAGTGTTGTTCGATCATTCTCACAGGGTCACAGCCAGGAGTTTATCAGCTGCCATCGCTTTATTGCTACAGCACCGTGGGTAATTTGTACTCCGGAGTGGAGCCCCAACCCTCCGGAGCAATGGTGAGGTGTTGGTCACTCTATCGGTCGTCCGGTGCTGACAAGTTGGTCTGCAATGTCGTGCAAGAGGTCTCTGTGAAATCTGTAACGGTTCAAGGTAGCACTCTGAAAATAGTATGAGGGCAGTCGCTACTACTCTGGTGATCCCAGTGCATACTTTAAGTGAGTTTTGAGATGTTTAGATATATAAAAAAACTAGTTTTAATAGCCTAAAACTAGTTTTAATAGTGCGTTCCTTAAGATCGGCAGTTAACTCCGCCTCCGACTATACATTTATTTTAATAATAAGCATATATATGTCATATATGACTGTTAATATGTATATATAAATGTAATTCTTTATCTTAATATGTTTTAGATGTTTTTTGCTATACTTTTCTTGTAGTTCTAACACTTAACGTTCAGGTCTCAGTAGTCACAGTAACATTTTTAGCGCTGTTATTTGTTTTGTGTGCAACACATAACTCACAACTTGTAATATTAATGATATTTAGCGCTGCCGTGCTATCCATTGAAACTATAGGGTGTGCTAAAGAGATGTTGGTCACACTAAACATTCTCTGGTAAAGCTATTTTACCATTGACTGGTAATATCAAATTGTGCGCTATTCTGAGAGCGGGCCCACGTTATTTATAGAGCACACTGTGCTACCATAAGTGCTCCACTTGTAATCTGGACCATAGTTGGGCATAAGGGATTTGTTTACCCCTTTACAGTGTACTGGCTCTATAGAAGCATTCAAAAGTATAAAAACAATCTTGGGAAGGAGCACAATTCAAAAGCTTTTTTTCTCCTAAACATTTGACCAATGCTAATCCAAGGTCTGCATGTCCTAAATCTTCTAATATAAAAATGTTTCTTGTCTACAGCTCTTATCCAAACAAACAAACAAAAAATGCTGTCCATTGCATATTGTATGTGTTCATTGTCTTAGAAAATACTCATCCATGTAACTTACTTACAGCAATATTACCAGAAAGGTATTAGATGGATTAATAAAAAAAACACACATCCTCATCAGATATTCATGAGGCCTACAGACTCTGGTATATGTTTGCATTTATAATATTTTTTATTACAATGTGAATTTATTTTGCTTTCTGTATCAAACTGCATTTAATCCATGAATTAGAAATCTGCACTGAAGAGAAATTTTTAATTATCTACTACTAAAATGTATATCAATAAACAACACAATAGCTTGCTATGCATCCAATTGTTAAAGATTACAATTCTTGAAAGGACAATGCAGTTACCAGGCCTCTATCTATCACCGGAAATGTCAATTTATGAAGACATTTTTTTTATTTTTTTTTTATAATGCTAATCTTATTTCTGACCTTGTGGCACTCAATACTATTGAATTAGTCCAACATAAAGCCAGAATGATGTGAACAACTTTTAAAAAAAGCCCTGTTCATGCAAAAACATCTGACGACCTAATTGCAATCATAAGTGAACATTCTAATGCCTGTATTGACGTTGTGTGCAAATTTCAGGCCTAGATTAAAAGTGCAGTGCAAAAATATTAGCGGCATTGTGCTACTGAGCTATTACAAGTTCAAAGTAATATGTTTTACATTATATAAATATATATATATATAAATATATATATGTATTATGTGTGAAATACTTTATTTTAATATACTCTACATGTGTTTTATTATGTAAATATTTAAGCCATAATGCATTAATTCAGGTCTCCAAGAGTAGATTTTCGAGCTCTTGAGTACAACACATAATTTATCACTTGTAAAATGAGAGATAATTGGACACCCTATAGCCACCATTTAAAGTACAGAGCACAGTAAAAAAAAAATTGTTTATGTTAAGATTCTCTGGTAAATCTTTTTTACAATTTTTCTCTTCCAAAACCACTTATTCCTGCTTGTGATTTATAATATCCAATAACAAATCCTCCTCATTCCTTCTTTGGGAAAGAGTACAAGTGGAGCACTATTTATCTTGAGCGCTAACACCACATAAAATAAACTTTTAATGCAGGCAGGTTAGTACACGTATTACAAGTTAAATGTATTGGTTTGCGTGAGAAGGAAACTAGACTCACAATAAACTTAGGGCTTTGGATATCTCAACTGCATTAACTTATTCTCCCCTAGACTTCAACGGAGCATGCTGTTAAAAAAAATAATAATAATTAAACCCACAGCTCTATACCCCAAATGAGTTATTAATATTTCACATTCCTATGTTCTTCATATACAGGACAATACTCTTTTTATTATATATATATATATATATATATATATATATATATATGTATATATATATATATATATATTTATAAATATATATATACTAGTGGGAAAGCCTGCCCAGAGGGCAGTCTATTGTGGTGACAGAACCACCGAACCACCCTGCCATTTTCAGAAGGGCAGTCTATTGTGGTGACGAAACCACCCTGCCATTTTTGGAATCCACCTGCATCCAGGTGGATTAATTCACCGCCCTGCCATCCAGGTGGATTCCGAAAATTGCAGGATGGTGAAAGAATCACCTCATTGAAGATATTCAATGTTAAGATAACAGTGGCTGTGTTCCTAGTATCTGTAAATAGTATACATAGAGAGGTTAAATATCGCCAAAATAGACAGCATAGTGTGCTATGGAGCAAAAAAGTATCATTAATATATCTTCCTTTTGTTATAAATAGACATCTGTATACACTACTTAATAACATCATTTGTTAGATTGGATATTTGTAGAAATAACGATATACTACACTTTTTCTACAACACAATTTCCCTATGTACATCATTTTTCGTTATCTCTATTCATATATGATTCATGTGTTTAATGACACCATTTTACTACATTCAATACTTCAGGTTTTGTACTTAAATAACTTTATTATTATTATTATTATACGTGTTGTCAGAATATAGGAAGATGTATTAATGATACTTTTTTGCTCCATAGTACACTATGCTGTCATTTTGGCGATATTTAACCTCTCTATGTATACTTTTTACAGATACTAGGCACACAGCCACTGTTATCTTAACATTGAATATCTTCAACCAGGTGACTATACACTCACATAAGCTAAAAGGATAAGGAGTTGTTCTGGTCGCCTTGGTGACCACCCTGAGAGATCCAATCACAGACCTGGTATCCAACACACCCCTGCAAGTATAATATGACTCAGCATTATGCCCTGCCCCTTTTTAAAGTTGCCCTGAGGGATCCAATCATAGACCTGGTATTTAACACAACCCTGTGAGTATAATGTAACTCATCATTAGGCCCCACCCTCTTTCAGAGCCGGTGTTTTAAAATAAGTTGTATACTGCATAATAATGCGGAACCTATGTCACTTCTAGATTTAGCTGCTGGAGGTGTGTGGCCCAACCTGCTCAAAACAGCTGATTAAAACTACGCAATGGGTAGAGGAATTATATGGCCCGTAATCTTCATTGCGCAGACGCGAACAATGCCGCGCATGCGCAAACGGCCCTATTATTATCAGAGGGTCCATAATTTATAGAGGCTAATTGCCTTCCCTGCGCATGCGCACACTACTGTAGCTTGATTACAAAATATATATATACAACTATAAGCATTGAATAAGCACCCCTGGGCACGGCAAGTCAGCGGCGTGCGATGGACAAATTTGGAAATTGAATGGGTGGGCAAATCAGATGAACTACGGACCAATCAGATAATACATAGGAAAAAAGCGTTACTGCATTATCTGAATGGTCCGTGTGTCAGTGAAGTCACTGTCTTGACAACCAATAGAGTTGTGTTTCCAATGTGCCGCTAGTTCCTTGTATCTGATCAGCAAGGAGTAGGGCCGTGTGCGCATGCGTGAAATTGTTCGCGTACGGGCCATAGAATTCCTCGACCCGTTGTTTTAAAATAAGTCACCTTAAACAGCTGTTTGGAGGAGGTTGGGCCTCTTGTGCATGCACAGTGAGCGCCACGGCCACACACCTCCAACAGCTGATTTCACGTCACCGGAAGTGACGTAGGTACCGCATTCTTATGGTATGCAACTTATTTTATAACACCAGTTTTCTATCAGTCCAGTGAATTTATCAGACTAGCGAACGGAAGTGACGTTCTGTCAGCTGTCTGATACCAAATCAATACTGCATATGCGCTCCTCATCTTAGTCGCATTCCAAGGCGATTACATCACCAACACAGAAGATTCTTCTACAATGAACAGCCGCACACACTAAAGTTCGCTCATCTTACAGAACACCGGGTTCTGCTTTTGGTACCACAGATCAATAGTGTAGATCTATAGCGCCAGGATACTGTTCTATCAGAATAGCGATACTGTAACCCAGCCCTGTGCTTTCCCTGGAAATGGATACAGAGTCTGTAGTAGGTGTCAGTCTGACACACATTAAAATCATTTATCTTTGTGTGTGCACTATGGGTATTAATTTCCGTACACAAATAAATTATTTTCTATGTGCCACTGCTTTTGTGTCTGTCATTAGGTCTCGGCAACGAATGGAAGTGACAGCGAGGTGCGGTGTAAGGTAACTAGGGCAAGAAGAGAAGAAAACGTGCTGGCCATAAAATAGTCACAAAAAAGTATGATAATTTACCATCCTAAAATAACACTTATAAAAAGCATGAGCTATGTTCATAAATATGCAACTCTTCTTTTATCCTTCAACTAACAAGGTGCCACTACAGGTCCAGATGTCTGTTACCATGGCTACTGTCATTGTTATATTTATAAGTTTGAAATGGTTCACATATTAAATGTTAAAGTAAATTAGTTGTTTTTTTATATTTACATATGGAGAAAATACACTTTATTTAATATGGTCACATGCAACAGTTTAGAACAGGGTTTTGTAGTGGGTGTATATAACAGCACTAGGGCAGGGGGTGGTAGGAGTGTAGATGGCTGTACTAGGCTAGGGGGTGGTAGGAGTGTATATGACAGCACTAGGCAGATGGTTGGTAGGGGTGTAGATGACAGCACTAGGGCAGGTGATGGTAGGCATGTAGATGACCATACTAGGGTAAGGGGTGGTAGGGGTGTATATGATAACACTAGGGCAGGGGGTGGTAGATGACCATACTAGGGTAGGAGGTGGTAGGGGTGTATATGACAGCACTAGGCAGATGGTTGGTAGGGGTGTAGATGACAGCATTAGGGCAGGGGGTGGTAGGGGTGTAGATGACAGCACTAGGGCAGGGGTAGTAGGGGTGTAGATGACATCACTAGGGCAGGGGATGGTAGGGGTGTAGATGACAGCACTAGGGCAGGGGGTGGTAAGGGTGGAGATGACAGCACTAGGGCAGGGGGTTGGTAGGGGTGTAGATGACAGCACTAGGGCAGGGGGTGGTAGGAGTGTAGATGACAGCAGTAGGGAATGGGGGTTGGTAGGGGTGTAGATGACAGCACTATGGCAGGGTAGTAGGGGTGCAATTGAAAGCACTAGGGTAGGGGGTGTATTTTACCACACTGGGGCAGGGGGTGGTAGGGGTGTAGATGACAGCACACACTAGCACACACTCGTGCACGCTTTCCCGATAGACATCAATGGGGAGAGTGGGTCAGAAAAAAGTTTAACACATGTAATCGTGGAAAGAAAAGCTCTGTAATGCAGCCCCATTGATGTTTATGGGGAAAAAAACTGGGGAAAAAAACTGGGGGAAAAAAACACCCTAACATAAACCCCAAGTCTAAACACCCCTAATCTGCCCTCCACCGACATTGCCGCCACCTACCTAGAGTTATTAAACCCTAATCTGCCGCTCCCGATATCACCAACACTATATTAAAGTTATTAACCCATATTGCGCCACACCCCAACATCCCTGCCACTATATTAAAGTTATTAACCCTTATTCCGCCGCACCCCAACATCGCCGCTACTATATTAAAGTTATTAACCCCTATTCCGCCGCACCCCAACATCGCCGCCACTATATAAAGGTATTAACCCCTAAACCTCTGGCCTCCCATTTATTAGCTATTTACTAACTACCTAGTTAAAATAAATACAAACTTACCTGTGAAAATAAAACCTAAACCTAAAAATGAAAAACATTAAAAAATCCTACCATTACAAAAAATAAAAAAACCTACCATTACAAAAAATAACAAACGAAATTATCCAAAAATATAAAAAATATTCCTATTCTAATACCCTTTAAAAAAAAAACACCCCAAAATAAAAAAGCCTAATCTAGAATAAACTTCCAAAGGCCCTTAAAAGAGTCTTTTGGGGGCCCTTAAAGGGGCCTTTTGTATGGCATTGCCCTAAAGTTAACAGCTCTTTTGCTACAAAACAAACACCCCCTAACAGTATACAAACCCCCACCCCACAAACCCACAAAATAAAAATAAAGTAAAACCTAATCTACCCATTGCCCTGAAAATGGCATTTGTATGGGCATAGCCCTTAAAAGGGCATTTAGATATTTTTCCTGGCATTCAGCTCTTTTATGAACTGCCCAAGCACTAATCTAAAAATAAAAACCCACCCCAAACTAAATAAGTACATTACACAAAAAACAAACAAATTATCAAAAATAATGAAAAATATTCCTATTCTAATACCCATTTAAAAAAAGCCACCCCAAAATAAAAAACCTGATCTAGAATAAACTACCAATACCCCTTAAAAGGGCCTTTTGTAGGGCATTGCCCTAAGTAACTTTTACCTGAAAAAAAATTGCAAAGACCCACTAACATTACAAACCCCCACCCCCCCCAAACCAACAAAATAAAAAAACTATCTAAAAAACCTAAACTACCCATTGCCCTGAAAAGGGCATTTGTATGGGCATGCTGCCCAAACCCTAATCTAAAAAAAATACACACCCAAAAAAACCTTTACAAAAACCTAACTTCTCGGGGAGCGGCGGCATAGGGGTTAATATTTTATTTTAGTGGCGGCAATATCGGGAGCGGCAGATTAGGGGTTAATAATTTTAATATAGTGTTTGCAATACGGTTTAGGGGTTAATAGGTAGTTTTTGGGTGTTTAGTGTACTTTGTAGCAGTTTAGTTATAAGTTTTATGTAACAGATTAGTAGCGTAAAACTCATAACTACTGCTTTTAGATTGTGTTACGGATCTTGTCGTTATAGGGTGTAACACTGTTTTTTTAGCCTCACCACAAAACTCGTAATGGCAGCGCTATGGGAATCCAATGAAAAAACGTAATTTTTACGAATGCGGGACTGACGTTGCGTTACAGGCTAAAAGGCTTGCGGTATAGCTATACCGACAAGAGTTGTAATGGCTACGGTGCTGTTTTAACACTGAAATTACCATTTTTTCACTGTTAAAAGACGAATGCACAACTCGTAATCTATCTGAATGTTTGTCGCAATCTATCTGAAGCACTGCTGTGACGCTGGCGCCTGAGCAAAGTCTATGGGGAGAACTGAGCTTTAAAATGTTATTAGTTCCTGGGGACACAACCACTGCAATACTGATTTCAGACCCCAACTGAAGCCTTGTATCAATTTTATATAGTGAAATAATATTGTATGGCTGAAAAAACAACAATATGACATTACACACAGACACACACATATATATATATATATATATATATATATATACAGTATATAAATCCCCTCTATATTTAACTTATCATTCAATCGTTGCTTTTATCTCTAAACTCAAATACTGAATTTCTTTTTAAAGGTGTATATAAAGACCCCCTACCACCTCCTGCCCTAGTGATGTCATCTATACTCTTTCCACTCCCTGTCCTAGTACTGTCATATACACATATGCTGTAATATACACCCCCTGCCCTTGTGCTTTCAATTACACCCCTACTACCCCTGCCCTAGTGCTGACATCTACACCCCTACCACCCCCTGCCCCAGTGATATGTATATGTTTGTTCACTGTTCACTTGATCTTTGTCTGAGGAAGGGGTGAACACCCCGAAAAGTCACACTAAGTAAATTGCTTTTGATTTTCAAATTCAGTGCGTACAATCTTTTTTTGGACTCTATATTGCAGCTTTTTGCACCCTGGTACTTGTTGACTTGTTAGGTGAGATTGCTTTCTCTTTGAAATTTATATAAATATATATATATGTGTGTGTGTGTGTGTTTCTATATGTATGTTGGAGCCCTTTCCAGTCAAACTCCTTACCATATACTATATATCTTTTTAACCCTTTTAAAACATATTTTTATTGATATTTAAATTATATGTTTTTTATTAAAGTGTATCTATGAGTGTAATAGTATATTTTAATATGTTTTTAATGTGTGTTGAGTTTTTTTAACCCTAATCTATCTACTGCTATTTCAGATTGTGCTTGAGTGCAACCTATAATTTATGTTCACAAAACCCAACAGGAGTACATTAATTCTTCAAGCGCATATGAATAATTAGTGTACTCCTGTTGGGTTTTGCGCACATAAATTATAGGTTGCATTCAAGCGCAAGCCGAAATAGCACTAGAACATTTAGCACAACTTGAGACCTGAAGTAAAGAGTAAAATTTAAAATGTGTTTTTGATTTGGGGCTTGAAAGATTCATATAAACTTGTTGCAGTATTAGTTAACATAAACTTTCTGCTAGATTACGAGTCTTGCGTTATGAGTGAAAAAGCAGCGTTAAGGCTCATAACGCTGCTTTATCACTACCGCTGCTTTTATGAGTCTTGCGGGTTTAGGGGTACTGCACACTTTTTTGGCCTTAACGCAAATTAACTTACGCAATTTGCGTAAAGTCTTTTTTCAATGGGACTTCCATAGCGCCGATAATACAAGCTTTTTCTGGGAGGCCAAAAAGTGAGCAGTACAGCTTATCCCGCAAGATTCGCAATGCATTCTAAAGTCAGTAGTTATGAGTTTTACGCTACAAAGCTGTAATATAAAACTCATAACTAAAGTGCTAAAAAGTACACTAACACCCATTAACTACCTATTAACCTCTAAACCGAGGCCCTCCCGCATCGCAAACACTAAAATAAAATTATTAACCCATAATCTGCCGCTCCCGACATCGCCACCACTATAATAAACATATTAACCCCTAAACCGCCGCACTCCCGCCTCACAAACGCTAGTTAAATATTATTAACCCCTAATCTGCTGTCCCTAACATCGCCGCAACCTACATTACAGTTATTAACGCCTAATCTGCCACCCCCAACGTCGCCGCCACTATACTAAAGTTATTAACCCTAAACCTAAGTCTAACCCTAACATCCCCTAACTTAAATATAATTAAAATAAATCTAAATAAAAATTCCTATCATTACCTAAATTATTCCTATTTAAAACTAAATACTTACCTGTAAAATAAACCCTAAGCTAGCTACAATATAACTAATAGTTACATTGTATCTAGCTTAGGGTTTATTTTTATTTTTCAGGCAAGTTTGTATTTATTTTAACTAGGTAGAATAGTTACTAAATAGTTATTAACTATTTACTAACTACCTATCTAAAATAAATACAAATTTACCTGTAAAATAAAACCTAACTGTAAGTGGATCTTTGAGGGTTAGTGTTTTTTTAAGGGTTTATTGGGTGGGTTTTAGTTTTAGATTAGGGATTAGGCAATAGGAAAAGAGCTAAATGCCCTTTTAAGGGCAATGCCCATCCAAATGCCCCTTTCAGGGCAATGGGGAACTTAGGTTTTTTTAAGTTAGGTTTTTATTTGGGGGGTTGGTTGTGTGGGTGGTGAGTTTTACTGTTGGGGGGTGTTTGTATTTTTTTTTTACAGGTAAAAGATCTGATTTCTTTGGGGTAATGCTTTTTTTTTATTTTGATAGGGCTATTAGATTAGATTAATTTCTTTTTTTATTTTGTGTAATTTAGTGTTTTTGTTTTTTGTAATTTAGGTAATTGTATTTAATTTAGGTAATGTATTTAATTGTAGTGTAATGTTAGGTGTTAGTGTAACTCAGGTTAGGTTTTATTTTACAGGTAAATTTGTATTTATTTTAGCTAGGTAGTTAGAAAATAGTTAATAACTATTTAGTAACTATTCTACCTAGTTAAAATAAATACAAACTTAGCTGTAAAATAAAAATAAACCCTAAGGTAGATTCAATGTAATTATTAGTTATATTGTAGCTAGCTTAGGGTTTATTTTACAGGTAAGTATTTAGTTTCAAATAGGAATAATTTAGGTAATGATAGGATTTTTTATTTAGATTTCTTTTAATTATATTTAAGTTAGGGGGTGTTAGGGTTAGACTTAGGTTTAGGGGTTTATAACTTTAGTATAGTGGCAGCGACGTTAGGGGCGGCAGATTAGGGGTTAATAATATTTAACTAGTGTTTGTGATGCGGGAGTGCGTTGGTTTAGGGGTTAATATGTTTATTATAGTGGCAGAGATGTCCGGAGCGGCAGATTAGGGGTTAATAAGTATAATGTAGGTGTCAGTGATGTCGGGGGCGGCAGATTAAGGTTAATAAGTGTAAGATTATGGGTTCATGTTAGGGTGTTAGGGCTAAACATAACTTTTGTTTCCCCATAGAAATCAATGGGGCTGCGTTACGGAGCTTTATGCTTCTTTTTTGCAGGTGTTAGACTTTTTTTCTGCCGGGTATCCCCATTGATGTCTAGGGGAAATCGTGAATGAACACGTAAAACCAGCTCACCGCTGCCTTAAGCAGCGCTGGTATTGGAGTGCGGTATGGAGCACAATTTTGCTCTACACTCACTTCTTGCCTGATAACGCCGGGTTTATGAAAACGTGTAATACCAGCGCTGTAGGGAAGTGGGCGGTGACAATAACATGCAAGTTAGTACCGCACCACTCTTACTGCAAAACTCGTAATCTAGCCGTCTGTTATTTAATTATTCTTGGAAACAGAAGTCATCAGTTCTATCTCTAGGGAATGCATTGCTCCACAATCTAGTAGAAAACTACTTGAAAAAAAAAAACATTCTGTGTCCAATCAAAAAACCTTGAGACTTCATTCATTGCTAAAGAACTGCAAGTTCCCCCTTGAAAATGGATATATGCTGCAACATTGTCTGAATGAAAACTCAGATAAATTTCCAAGATAATTATTGGTATCCTTGCCTCCGGAGAAAACCAAATGCCCTGTGCTCTCCTGGACCACCAGAATGAACCCCAATCCAGGAAAATGTCATCTGCAAACAATATTTTCCAAGTCTGGAAAATAAAGGACATCCCCAGAAAATAGAAAAGTTGAAGAGCTATCATATTGAACCATGCAAAAGGAAGAACATCCAATGCTGCAATCATCAGAAATAACACTTACATACATTGAGCTACAGATGAGTTTTAAATTTAGTGTAGTTGTGAGCAAACTGACTGTATCTTTGATGCCTGATCCATTAGAGAAAACTGAGTCTATAATGAATCTTAGAAAATAGACTCTTGATTGATGAGAAATATAACTATTTTAAATGAATTCTCCAACCATGTCTGCAAAGAAACAACAGTAGGTTGGTATGAAATACGGCTGATGGAAAAATTGGAACATGAATCAATATGTCATCCAGGTATAGGGCCACTGAACTACATGAATTCTTATTACAGGCAAGAGAGTTCTAAGAACCTGAGTAAAAAATCTGGGAGCTATATAGAAAGACCAAACGTAGGAGCCAGAAACTGAAAATGTTTGTCCTGAAAGTCAAATCTTGGACACTGGAGATAGTCAAGGAATAGGAAGGTAGGTACCCTTCAAATTACACATTGACATAAATTGACACTGTTGAATAAGTGATAGAATTGTCGAAGTTGTTACTATTTTGAAAATAGGAACTCTAAGAATTTTTTTTAAAGTCATTGGCCCCAAGTTATCAAGGTCTATCGGACCTGATCCGACAGTGCGGATCAGGTCCGACAGACCTCGCTGAATACGTCGAGCAATACGCTCACCGTGTTCAGCATTGCACCAGCAGCTCACAAGAGCTGCTGGTGCAACGCCGCCCCCTGCAGACTCGCGGCCAATAGGCTGCCAGCAGGGGGGTGTCAATCAACCCGATCGTACTCGATCGGGTTGATTTCCGGCGATGTCTGTCCGCCTGCTCAGAGCAGGCGGTCAGGTTATGGAGCAACGGTCTTTGTGACCGCTGCTTCATAACTGCTGTTTCTGGCGAGTCAGAAACAGGGGCCATCAAGCTCCTTACAGAGCTTGTTAAATAGAGGCCATTATATCCACAATAGGTCAGAAAATAACCTTTTTCTTGGGAATAATGGAAAAGGATGGAAAATAATCCCTGGCCTTGTTCACAAACCTGAACTACAGATAATACAGCCATAAAAACCTATTATGTACTTTAGAGACTGTGTGTAGAAGCTAGACATATTGGACATACTGTGACCAGGCCTTCTAAAAAGGCATACAATGCCCTATCAGAAAAGAATCTGGATAGGGGCAGTACCTTCTTGCTGATTTGGAAGAGGAAGAAGACTTATAGAATGTTCTTGACCTTGTTCCCGCTGGAAAACAAACTTCCAGGAAGATCTGGAAGATTTAGATCATTGTAAGGAGGACTAAGATTTTTTGGTTCCTAGATTGAAAGATTTAATGTAAAATGACTGTTTGTTTTGTGATTTTAAGAACATTTATAAATTTTGACTTACAACCAGTTTAGTTTTAAAGCCTTTTTGCTACAAAATATCTTCAGTGTGTTGGCAACTTTGTTTCTATACTATTTCCTGGTGTGTTAGACAGAGATGCCTCTGCAGTAGAGAGACCAGCCAGTGCTGTGGATGCCAAAAAGCCAACAGGAGGAGGCTAAGAAACCGGTATCTACCTGTTGTAGACTTGTGACTAACTCCTCAATGGGTATAATTGTGCCACTGAACAATACTCCACTCTCCCCTCTGTCTCAAGAAGCAGCTCTGTGATCATTGTCATGATCAGTAACAGACTCATGACCATAATAAAAAAACTCACCTTCAGAAAACAACCTGAGGTGCCTGAGTGTGAAAACTATAAAGGCAACCTAAGGTATTCTGATCTCTGATAATGCAAAAGAAACTGAAAATGTAACTTTAAGATTACTTTCAGACATATAACTTTTGTGCATACTTGGAGCTGACATAGCCACCACAACTGCAGAGTGTACAAACCTTAAAATCCTGAAGCAATAGAGGAAGGAGGAAAGAATTGCAAAGCAGCAATGGTAACAATCCAGCAAAATAAAAAAATGAAATTGCTATCATTGGATCTACTTTCTAAAGGAAAATGGGCCTCAGGACCCTTTTCAACAAATATTCTGAAGCACCTCAATGCTTCACTTTCCTCCTGTGGAGTCAAAGATAAGATTGCAATACCAGAGAAGTTGGAGGGATTAAGCTTTGGGAATCTTTGACTCGTCCTAGTGGCCAGGAGTTGAATCCCAGTTGTATTGGCTTGTGGACTTTCACCACCTTATGAAATGAGTCACTTTTATTTTTTCAAGTTGTCATTGTTTTTCTTATGTGTCTCTATAGTTTATTACAATTTTTGTGGAGGACCAGCATATTTGTTTGTATCTAAAATATGCAGTCCTTGTTAGGATTGTTGACTTTTAAAGTCAAGTTATTCTTATAGGTGGGATGCTTAATCAAAGGCTAGAGGGCCCTTTGGGTGGGGGATTTGACGAGAAAGGTAGGGTTAGATTAAATGATTGCAGATTTGAAAGTGTCCCTTGTGTCTCTTTTTCATTTGTATACACTTCAAGTGTAAAATGTTTATCCCATATTAACCTTGCAGTCCCAAGAGAAAAGCTTATTTATAGTTTCATTGATTTCTACTGGAAACGGTTCACAGGGCTTTTTACATTCACTACTGCGTTTCCTTAGAGAAGGCAACAAGTTGTGGCGTTTTTAAAATTATTTCACTCCAGCCTGGAACATTTGGGGGAATCTACCTTGTTGTTAATAGAACCCTTGTTAAAAAACATGAAATTCACTAAGAAGTCTATTTAGCATTTCTAGTTTCCCCCCGCTTGCCAGCCTCTTGTGCTGCGTCATTTTTTTATGAAGCTGATTTACTAAACTATTGGAGATAGGAGTACATTTTAGTTCATTAGCTACAGAATAATCTTATGAAGTTGGATAAACAGGTGAGACCAGGAAAGCTGTAGATACTTTATTGAACTCAATTAATTTTATCCGCTCTCTTTACAAATTCAGGTCTACTACAATGTAGTTCTTTTAGCAGTAAAATGGAAAATTGGATCTGAAATAAATGCTGGGATCATGCAAGCAATTAGATATAACGTACACTTTTTGAAAAGTAAAACATTTACATTTTAAATGAATTGAAGTAAAAAGTAAAAGTTTATTCAAGCAGGAAATGTATTACAATTATGACTCTGTGTAGAGAGTTTTGACAAGTTACAAGTCTGTAAAATCTAGCAAACATAACATTCTACAAGGAAGTGAAACATAAAAAGGGAACATTTTAAATTACCTGCATTTCCTATTCTATTGAGATTTTGTATTTAGATGAAAACAGATTAAATATGCATGGGTTTCTTATATGGAAACATTTCTCTATCCGTTCGCCCTTAACTACACTAAGATTTGGTTATTAAAAAAAGAAAATGAATTATGTTATAGTTTCAGAATTGTCAGCTGGTCTCATTAAAAGGATTTTAATTCTGATTTATTGTTTTACATTTGAATTTGTATCCTAGACGGTGTCAGTGTAACTAATTTGGCAACTTAATTGGTTGACTTATATATCAATGTTCAAAATCCTTATATTATAATACAATGTCCTACTGTATCAAGTAAAAACTTTGCATATCACAAGATGATTCAAGAGCTCTCTGTTTCTTCAAACTCTGCCTCAGTCATATTCTATTTTAATTCTGATTCTTTTTATAATATAACCAAACCTAGTCCTAATACATCTGATGATTTCCCTCTACTATATGTCCTTCTTCACTCTCATCATATTATATGTAAAATAGGTTGAGTAAAATCCATAATTTGATAATTATCTGCAACTACAGATGAGCCCTTTTGATGTCAATTGTTTGTTTGATGAATAATGGTCCTATACTTAAAGGAGCATGAACCCCCAAATTATTCTTTCATGATTCAGATAAATCATGCAATTTTAACCCCTTCGCTACTGGGAATTTCAGAGAAAAACTCCAAAATACTGAAGAATTATTAGCATTTTTGCTATATCTCCATTTCAAAAAAAATAGAGCCTTGTTTGGTTTATTTTACCTATAAAAATGATGTTTTGTTTAAGTAGACAACCCAAGGTATTGATCAAGGGCAATTTTGGTATATTTCATGCTACCATGATCGTAAAAAAAAATGTCACAAACTTTGGGTTTCTCACTGAAATTATTTACAAATGACATAAATGAGATCCCAGTTGTTTTGAAATAGCAGACATGCATGGCCTTGCCAATGTTTTCTGGTAATTAGAAGATTGCTAATTGCAACTGCCCGCCACACTTCTGAAATTCTGGCAGTTAGGGGGTTAATTAGTTAGTTGGTAAGGGAAATAGTATTGCAATGTAGGGATTACCCTCCCTGATCCCTCCCAACCAGCTTTCTCCCTCCCAACCTAGACTCATTTCCACCATCTTAGGTACTGGCAGAAAGTTCTTTTTTAAATTGTATTATTATTTTTTATTATTATTATTATTTTGCAGAGTAGTGATCCCTCATCAACCCTCCTACCTCCATGATCCTTCCCAAACAGCTCTCTAACCCTCCCCACAGTGGCAGCCTTCTTTGGTACTGGTAGCTGTCTGCCAGAACCTAATGTTTATGTATTCTTATGTTTATTTTTTTACTAACCCCATTCCAGCTCTTTTCTGGAGTGCAGCGCCCCATCCCTACCTCTCCCATCATTTTATTTCTGTAGCATAGGGTCCCTCCCTCTCTCTTCCCCCTCTACTGCTGGGCCACCTACTCAATTCCCGCCTTCCATCCCACAACAACAGAGATCATTACAGACAGTGACACTGACTTTTTCACTGGCTTTAATGATCTGGCAATCTGCCTTCATATGGTAACAATGCACAGATCATGTGCCATTATCATATGAAGGCAAATGTTGGAAGCCCAGGAACAGCAATCCTCGGTTGTCATTTAATAACTAAAACTGCTTGGGCTTTCAGCAGTATGGACGTAGATCTCCTTTTTGGGTACAATGGGCTATGTACCGCATGACGTAGATCTATGTCCATTTGGTCCTAAGGGGGGTAAACCACTTTCAAGTTTACTTGTATCATCTAATTTGCTTCATTGTCTTGGTATCCTTTGTTGCAGCAGTTATACCTTACTCGGAGCTATATGAAAGTCATTGAGAAGAGGCATGTGTGTGCAAAACAATTACATAATAAAAAAAAACTTGAAAGTTATTTAAAATTACATTCTCTGCCTGAATCATGAAAAAAAAATTGGGTTTAACATGTGCCACTCCTGTTTGGCTGATCACAATTCAAATTTTCAATACTTATTATTTACAAATACCCCAAAAACTTTTGGAATATAACACTGGTTCTGAACATCTCCAAAACACCCTAACATTTCCTCTGCCAAATTGTATGAAATTAGGAAGCAGTTACCAAACAGATAAAAACACTACCTGTGCTCAATCAATTAAAGTTAATGCATTAATAATACACAAAAATGAGCCAAATCCAACAAACACACTCACTATACTTATAATGCAACTATTTAAATAATTTAAACAGACATGCACGCATAGAGCAGCAAGGTTTTGGAACACAAGAGATTAATGGTACACATTCACCTATTAGCCTCACTACACATTATTAAAAGAGACCAATCAACAAACAGACCCTTTTACCTGTGAACTTATTAATAAACCCCCCAAATCACCATTTTGTTTACCATTAATGGTGCACATTGGATTTTTGGATTATTGGGAGATTAATGACACATATAGGGCCAGATTACGAGTGGAGCGCAAAATTGTGCTTTCACGAGTGCAATATTTGCACTCCACTTATAATACCAGCGTTCGCATTGCATGGAAGCTTTGCGCTAACGAGAGCCTACTTCCATAGGCTTCAATGAGAGCTTTGTTCTCAGGCCGATAGTCACGACAGAGAACCTTACATAGAAAAGGGGGTAAGTCATGCAGTGATGGGAAGCAAAGTTTAATAAAGGAACACAACTCTTTATTTTGGGGGCAATTGGGGGCAATTTTTTAAATTAACCAGAGGTTAATTTTCGGAGTGCAAATTGATACCGTGAGCTTGCAGTAGCATTAACCAGCCACTTGTAATAGCTGTTTTTTTTTTTTGTTTTTTTTTTAATAATTTTTTATTGAGGTTTTTGGAAACAATGACAATAGTAACTGAACAGACATCAATGTACAAATACAAACGGAGAAAACATCATTACCACATATAAGATAAAACAGGTCAGTTAAGCGTAAATGAATACCACAGAGGAAAGCAATTGTCATCACAAAGGTAATACTTATAAGAAATTAGAGCACCTTTTAAGTTATTTGGATGTCCTTCCTGCTACTAATAGTGCTACTTATCAATACTTGCGGTAGGAAAGTATTAGTATCATTTGATAAGGCTACATAATGCGTGTATATAAGAAGTGGTAGTCTATGGTAGTGATTATATAATGCAAGTGTCTGAAAATGGAACCTCATTTTTCTCGTTTATAATAGTAATGATTCCCTGCTTTGGCTAGTGGTCACTTTTGGACCTGAAAAATCTGATGAGGCGTAGTGAGGGAAATTGGCTTTTGCATGGCCACTTGTGGGCCTTAGTGGTGGTTGTGGGCAGGGGAAGCAGCGGACAAGATCCGCTCTAGAATAATAAAGGGAAGGGAATGGGGGGGGCGTGTCAAGTTAACAGTGTCTAACAGTCTAAATATAAGTCTAAAAATCGTGGACCACAGTAAAATGGCTATGTAAAGTCCATTCCTCCTAGGATATCTAAGGCCATTCCCAGGTCTTACCTATGAACAAACTGGAGGAGGGGTAGTATTTACAGCGATCACTCCTGAACCCAGGAAATATTGATGGGTGGTAGGCTGTGGAAGTGGTTGAGTGAAATATATAGCATAACGTATACAGAACTCTCTAACTAGGCAATGATAGACATTCAATAAATATAAAGACATATATATTGGCAAAGATATATAGAGCTTATTTCCCAGCAAAAATAACAATGTGTATAATATAAGGACATACCTATGGTCTGAATATCTATATCTAGTTCAAAGCAAAATGACAAGGAGAGCTCTGAATAAGCACACTTGCAATAACGAGGGTAAACAATAGCTTCCAAACTTCTCTTGCCTAGGCTAATTAATATTTTTGTCTGGTTTAGTCTATATGTTACTAAAAATATCAGGCACCAATCACATATAAAACATAGATAAAAGGTGAATTTGTGGGATTAGTTACCCTGTAGTAGTCAAAAGTAGTGTGGCTATGTAATCCAAGGTAGATCAATGTAGAGCAGTATATCTGTGGCCTAGAGAACTAATGTGCGACTAAGTGTTGTCATGCCACCAAGAGGTCTATATTATGATCATATCTACTGACCGTCTAATAGTTATAAAAATGTATGCGGCTGCCTTCCAACAGTTAGAGGTCTGACTAGGCGTAACTTCACAAAAATGTATGGTAGCCAAGCTTATTATATGTAAAAATAAAAATAAATTAGAGGGCAGTGAGAGCTGGGTTATTAGTAGGAGCTCTTTTGTGAGAACAGTATATAGCTTGCATCACATATTATTATGAGATTTGTACTTCATATGTGCAGGGATGTACCAACCCAAAGCATGCCTTCCACTAGGTTAAAGCTAATAATTTGATGCTATGGTATACTCTGTTTAGTTTTATTGCTGTTAGTATATAAAAGTAAACTCATAGTAGTGCCCTATGTCAAAAGAAGGTACATATGGAAATGTGGGATCCACACTGGAAGCAGACATATATCATTGATAGGAATTAGACAAAAAAGGGGCCCTAATATGCAGGCAAATAGACAGTGAAGCAAAAACAGGACCCTTACATCATATATTAAAACAAGTATAGGTTAGCAAGGTTAATAGAGCATCCATCAAAAATCTGTTTCAAATAGCCCTCCTTGAAAAACAGAGTAGAGGTGTACCCAAATAAAAATTCAAGTTATATCTTTGTCTTATGTCAAGGGAGTCCAACTGTAGAAAAACTTGTGGATAACTGGGCAAGGTTGTAATTGGGAGTGTGAACAGAATAAAAAAGTTAAAACACACACATACTAAGTAAATGTTCTGACACACCAATGATAAACTTTTCTCCCTAAAGCCAGAGTTTGAGGAATGGCGAGCATACTGGTTTGAGAGATAACCTTTTGGCAGCCTCTACTCGCCCTCACAGGTATAGTCAATGTATATCAGTCACCCCACACCGGATTTAAAAAAACAGATGGTGACTTTAGCTTAAAGTTGCTGTGAGGCCACAGTAACAGCAATGTCCTGTGAGAACTCCTCTGGACTTACTATACCCCTTCTAGGTATTGTACCCACCGGATTGATGTGGATTGCGCTGACCTTAATTGGCTGTGACATGATTGATAGAAATCCCTCATGGGAAGCGTTGGGGGTTCCCCCCTTGATAGTTGAGTCTGTTAGTAAGCAGAATAGGGCATGCAAAGTCTCCCCCTCAATGTGATCGATCAGGCAATCTGCTACTGCTTCTTCTTTGTCCCAGGGATCCTGCGTAACATGCGGCTCATGGCAATCTTGGAGGCGCAGTGATGATCTTGGTGACTCTCCCACAGACATTATTAGGCTGCAGAATAACCGCACCATCTCCTGATGCTGGTCGTCTAAGCGCTGCAGCATCTGAACCTCCCAGCTGTCTAACGCCTCCAGTGTGGCAGAGAGCACAGTGCAGCACCGGGTAGGCATCCTCTTGTGAGTCTTAAAGAGCTGTGTGGATAAGTTGTAATCCAGATGCTCGGGAGGATTGAAGAGTGAGGTGTTCTTGCCTGTAAATTGTACGGTCCATAGATAAAGCTCCTTCCGATACGGGAATTATTCAAACCTGCGACTGTAACACATAGATTCAAAGATGGCCGCTGCTCAACTGTGTTTTTTGACGTGCATCATAAAGGGAAAACAGCCCAGTTTCAGTAATGCCGGTCCTCTTCTCACTCCTAGATCTGAGAGTTAGGTTTAGTAATGTTAAACTCTTTTAAAAGGTAAATAGGGCGACTCTGAGCGGTCTGAAAACTTGTGTAAATCTGGAAAACAGCCGGAGATGTATGAATATGCGACCGCTCAGGTGCCTTGCTCGCTCTGCCCCCCCCCCCCCCGTAATGGCTGTTTTTTTTAATGTGCAAATTTGCCCCGTTATAGGTGCACGTTAAATTAGTGTTCCACTTGTAATCGAGCCCATAATATATTTGTGTATTTTTGGGAGGTAACTTTTCTGATCTTTAGGGGTGTTAAAGGGATATTCCAGCCAAAATTGGAAACCACATGGGTGCATTTCGGTATTGAACAGAAGCAATTTTGTAATATACATGGAGCTAAGAAGAAAATGTAAGAAAAGCGCAAAAACGGCTTAATAAATTTATTTTATAAAATAAGTGCGATAACACATAAGCACTTACGTTAAAACAAAGAACATTAGGCATCCATATAAGATCAAATGTCTTAGTTGAAATGTGCATCTGTTCATTGAGTCCCGCTAACAGCCCGTCATCCAGAGTCTAATTGGAACACCAGCCTCAAAACTAGCGGCGTCTGACTTCAAGACTGTTACCTGAAGCGTCCCCCAGCAAGTGGGTAATCCTCCATTCAAACAGTTACAAGTCACAACAACTGTATCCTTACGTGTTTCATCTGGATCCCGGCCGGACTTTTTCAAGGCTATTTGATGAAGACGGATAAATCCCACTACTTCCATTTGGAATTATACTATATAAAGCAGCGCTCTCTGCTGGACAATAATTAGTATAGGAGCCACATACAATAGCTTTATCAATCTTGCTAGAAAATACTCTTAATATATAAATAAAAACATTTAAAATATTCTTAACCCAAACACAATAAATAAATAATTAAACATACAGAATACATAGATACACAAATTACAATATATCAGTTATATATTTCAATGTACATCTACATATAAGCTGCTAAGTCCAAGTCAACATTTAAAACTCTGGGATGTAAACATCCAATTTTGTCTATTATGTACATTAGGAGGGATTCAGTCTATGACTCTCACTTTAAGAGAAGAGGGGTTACAATTATGTGTTTCACGAAAATGATTAGGAATACTGTGCTTAATAGGTTTTTCCTTAGCCATTTTTATATTATATATGTGCTCATTGACTCTTGTTTTTATCTTTCTCTTACTACGTCCCACATATAACAAGCCACACCCACAAATGAGCAGATATACCACAAAGGTGGAATAACAAGTAGTTCTACATCTAATATCAAAATCTATAGTACCATTCCAGTTCTTAAATTTTGGGGATGTGTCAACATGACTACACATATTACACACTGTCTTTCTACAAGCATATGTTACTTTTAAAGCTGTAAGCCAATTGGATTTATTGATTACTGGTGTAGTGTCCCTAGGTTTACTTGGTGCAAGTAGATTTTTAAGATTGTTCCCTTTCCTAAAAGTTACTGGTTGATTTTCAGTCAATTGAGCTCCTATAATGGGGTCTGTTTTTAAGATATTCCAATGTTTTTTTGAGAATCTTTTTAATCATTGTTGACCCTTTATTATAAGTAGTGATAAAACTAGGGTATTATTATTATGATTAAACTTAGGTCCTTGCCTTCTATTTATATTGTTACAGTTATTTAGAAGACTGTTCCTGTTTCTATTTAAAGCTCTAGCTTTCGCTTTCTCTAATAAATCCATTTTATATCCTTTTTCACAATTTTTTTAATCTAAAACAGCTGCCTCTTTCTGAAAGTTAGACATATGTGTGCAGTTTCTTCGCATTCAAAGGTATTGCCCATATGGAACATTCATGATCCAACTGGGTTTGTGCCCACTAGTAGCCTCTATGTAGCTGTTTCTCTCAGTTGGTTTTCTATAATTGATCACTGAAATTAAATTATTTACATCTGTGTAGAGAACCAAATCGAGAAATTCTATCATATTTTGAGAGTATTTCCCCATAAATTTTAAATTATGATCATTATTATTCATGTAATCCATGAATTTATTAATACTGTTCTCATCTCCCTTCCATAAAATAATCATATAATCAATTTAGCGATGGAATTTTATTATATTTTTATGGAAGGGATTATTATACCAAATATTTTTATTTTCATAATCATTAACATAAAGATTAGCGTATGAGGGCTCAAATGTGGTCCCCATCGCAGTCCCATTAATTTGTTTATAGTATTTCTTCTCGAACACAAAATAATTGTGCTTGAGAATAAATAATATAGATTCTATGATAAAATCTGTATTTATATTTGGAATATTCCACCTTTGTAGTTCTGTACTCACTGCTCTACTTCCCTGATCATGAGGGATACATGTATAGAGCAAAGTGACGTCGCAGGTGATCCACCAAAAATCTTGTGCCCAATGGATTCCCTCAAAGGAGGTGATCACCTGTGTACTATTCCTCAGGTAGGCTCTAGTTTTCTGTACGACCAGCTGCAGGAAAAAATCCACATATTGGGAAAGGTGGTCACATAAAGAATTAATTCCAGAAACTATGGGCCTACATGGAGGGTTCCGGGAGTCCTCATGGACTTTTGGTAAATGATAAAATACCGAAATTTTAGGTGAAATTTCTAGAAGAAATTGTTCCTCTTCATTGGATATAATTAGATTATCTTTATCCTTACAGAGCATGATTTTCAGGTCCCTTACATATTTAGTGGTGGGATCCCCATCCAGCACACTATAGGTGGCGGAATCACCCAATAAGCGATGAGCCTCCCCCAAGTATGTGTCCCTGTCCTTAATGATGATCCCACCACCCTTGTCAGCACGCCTAATAACAATATTCTTATTGTTAACCAGTTTCTTGAGGGACTTTCGTTCTAGAGTACTAAGGTTATCTACATATTTATTCATAAACTGTTTAGTTTTTGTAAAAGATTTTTCTAAGTCATCCATCACTAGCTTAAAAAAAATGGTATTTGGTCCCCCTGAGCCCCCATTGGGTAGAAGCTTGATTTCTTTTTAAAATTAGAATGAACAATCTGTTGTTCCTCATCATAAGTAGATACATTAATAAGATCTTCTACTTCAATAGGTTCAGGGGGTACCTGTTGATATTCATTATTGATATTAGTTCTTTCTAGATCACACAAGATTTTAAGGGTATCCAAATCTTTATACTCCATATATTCTTATTATAACCTGTTCTACTACAAGGAATATTTGTGAAATATAGCTTTAGGGTAAGATTGCTTACAAACTTCTGCACATCTATATATACTTCATATTTATTTGGACCTGTTTTAGGTGCAAAGTTTAGGCCTTTACTAAGTAATGTAATATCAGTATTATCCAAATTTAGACTTGATAAGTTAAACACCGCTGTTCTAGCCTCTTCTAATACCTTGATCTTCTGTTTGCCTGCCTGCCTGCACTCTCTGTCCAGCTCTTGTTCCCCTTCTGGGTCTTATTCTAATGATCTTTTCCTTGAAGGCAACATCTTTTCTTCCAAATGATTTCTCCCTACTTCTAAGGCTCTCTGGTTCTCTTTGGGTCTGTTCATGTATGGCTGCCCTCTCGGCCTGTTCACCTCTAAAAAAATATTCCTATTTATATTGTTAATCTCCCCTTCATTTTTATCATGCCATTTGGGTCTTGCACCTTGTGCTTCCCATTCCACTCTATATTTTGGGAAAAGGGTGTCTGGTTCGTGTGTAAGAACGTAAAATGTATTATTATGTGCACAGCCATCAAATCTATTATTATGTATATGGCCATTGTTAGTGGAATCATTAGAAAAACTAACATGCTTAAATTTAATTTCTTTATGGAAATTGGATCCTCTCCCTCCATAATAATCTGTTTTTCCCCTATTCCAACCATGAATGTTATACCTATTATACCTATACTGATGATGATTACCACGGGGTGATTTAAAGACCCCTTTGTTATATCCATAGTTCTGATGATTCTGGTTTCTCACATAAGGTCTCTGCTGCTCCTTTACCCATATGGGGTATTTGGGATAGATATTACCATTATCAAGATTATTACTATTAAGACATGTACCCTGATTATTAGGAGTATTCTTATTAGGTATATAATTGTTAACATAAATACTCTCATTTTCATTCTCCAATATTGGAGTTTTGATGTTAAATTTTTTTTTTTTTATTTAAAAGTATATACTTCTTTGAAATCCGTTAGATCTCTATTGAGTTTAGATAATTTTTTTGTTTGTAATTCCTTCTCAAGGTTATTAATCCTTAGTTGTATATTGTTATTTCTAGTAACCCATTTCTCCACAGACTTATAAGGTTGAACTTTGGATATAACATCATCAATCTCAATTTTTAATTTTCCTAATTTGTATTCACGATAGTTAAGCAGAGCACTTTCCTATTCAGATGTGTATTCCACTTCCTCCAAATCAAAGGAGGAATATTTGAATAACCTGAGTCCCTGTGGGACAACATTATGTAAAATGTAATTATCTAATAGGATTAGGTCTTGTCAATCCCTTGTATCCTGTTGTAAAAGTATCAATATCAAAAGATTCTAAAAAAACATTGGAATATCTTAAAAGCAGACCCCATTATAGGAGCTCAATTGACTTAAAATCCACCAGTTATTGTATTTTTATGAGTCATCTGTTTGGGTTAACAATATTTTAAATGTTTTTATTTATATATTAAGAGTATCTTCTAGCAAGATTGATAAAGTTATTGTATGTGGCTCCTATACTAATTATTGTCCAGCAGAGAGTGTTGTTTTATATAGTATAAATTCCAAACGGAAGTAGTGGGATTTATCCGTCTTCATCAAATACCCTTGAAAAATACCATCAGGGATCCGGATGAAACGCATAGGGATACAGTTGTTGTGACCTGTAACTGTTTGAATTGAGGATTACCCACTTGCTGGGGGACGCTTCAAGTAACAGTTTTGACGTCAGATGCTGCTGGTTTTGAGGATGGTGTTCCAATTAGACTCTGGATGTCAGGCTTTTAGTGGGACTCAATGAACAGATGCACATTTCAACTAAGACATTTGATCTTATATGGATGCGAATGTTCTTTGTTTTAACGTAAGTTCTTATGTGTTTTTGCACTCATTTTATATAATAAATTTATTAAGCTGTTTATATGCAATTTTTACATTTTCTTCTTAGCTCCTCTTGTCCTTTGGTTCTTGTAAATACCATTGAAAGAAAGCAGCATCGGCTTATACTCAGACATCTTCATCTGGATATCGATAAACAGACGCTTTTTATCTTTACCTCTACCCTTTGTCTGGACTTTTTTAACATCACACTAGACTGGGTTTTATTCAATAGAAGGTATTCATCTATTGAAACCATTTATAATTAAGAAAATGTATAATGACTCAAGTGCGGTAAGCAACAACACACAGAAGCGCACATTAAAAGTTGCACTTACATGTTTATTAAACATAATGCGGTAAAAACAAAGTAAACTTCATCCGATGGACACAATGTATAACATTCCCCTTTTCGGGTGCTCAACACTCAGTGATGTAGTATTAATCTGATCCTGACTTCTCTGTGCGGTACAATTTCAGTGTTTCTTCCTGATGTCCAAGTGAACTGAAGCTGTTGGAAACTCCGCCTCCAGAGCTATGGAAAACCGGGACGTCCAAAACAAGCTTTGATTATCCTCTACGCGTTTCGTTTGCTATCGTGCAGACTTTTTCAAGAGGGTGAACAGTTTTCAGATGAATAGATGAATAGATGGGATATCCATCCCGCTTAAAAACCCACACTGGCTCTCCTATTGGATACAGTCCAATATCCCTTGTAAAATGGTATATAACCATATAAACAACCACACAACAAATTCATGCATATACATATTAAAACAAATGATTTTAAAAAATATTTTTCCTTGTCAAATGGCTTAACTTCTATTTCATATTTAAAACTTCTTTTAATTATAAACATACTTCTGATTAGAATCTTAATGTCATGGTGATTATTAAAAACTTAAGTTATTTAACCATCTGGGAAGCCAGATGGCAGCAAGGACTGAGGTTGGGTAAGCCGCTATTGTTCCATTACTCCATCATGGAGGGAGCAACCCCTACAGACAAGGCAATACATATCACTAAATGGGAACAGAAACTCAGGTTTCTGCCCCCACTAAAGAATGGCACACTACTTCTCACAAACAAAACTCTCCATTGTGTCACTATGCACAAGACCTACATTAAATTGCTCACACAATGGTATTTTGTACCTGCTAGATTAGCTGTAATCTTTCCTGGGGCATCTCCTATCTGTTGGAGAGGTTGCGGCATGGTAGGAGACATGACGGACATTTGGTGGACCTGCCCCAAGCTGAGGCCCATCTGGAATAAGTGCTTCTCAAAGCTATTGAATATGGGTATCTCTCTCCCCTGCACCCCAGAAGTTGCCTTACTCCATGTAGGTACTTGCAAACTTCTTAGACACTACGCTTCATTAAGCATTTAACTCCTTTCAGCTGTTAAACTTAACATTGCCAGAGCTTGGAAGAGACCTAAGCCCCATCTTGGTCCGACATTACTCAAACCATGGCCTATATCTACACCATGGAAAAGCCTATCTATTACTCCAAGGGTAGAGTCGACTTTTTTGAACTAATTTGGTCAGAATGGAAAAACTGGTTTGACACGACATGGCTCCCTAGCTTTGAGATCTAAGACAATGTACCATCCCCCAGTAGTATCGGTACGCCATCCCACACCTACTCAGTTTCAACTAGTGTCCATAGTAGGTTTATACCCCTTACCCTAGGTCCTGCCCTCCCTTTCCCCCTCCCCCCCTCCACCCCCCTCCTCCTTGGATGATCCCCTTCCCCCCCCCTCCCCTTCTCCTCCTTACCCACTTCAGATTTGAGTGAACAACTTTGTTATACCCCTATATCGGATATAGAGGTTACATATGTTTATATGGTTATTTAACGTACGTACAGTGTTTCTTTATGTATCCATTATTTATGTTATGTCACTGAAATAGTATGCTTTGGTCGTACTAATGTTGTACTTGTTTATTTTATTTGAAAATCTAATAAAATATATATTTAAAAAAAAAAAACTTGTTATATAAACAAATTAAATGATATAATAAAAATACTGTCACAAAAAGACTGCAGAAATTCATTAGAACCCTAAAATCTAACAAAAAGTACTTAATTAAGAGAGAATACAATATATTAATACATATAAAAGCAGAAAAGAACATAAAAGAATCACTTCATATGGTCTTTAAAAAATCCCTAAAAATGTAAAGGTATGTATATACATATATATAGAGGGAAATACAGAAATACTGAAAATAATTTATTCTTTGTGCGTACAGGACACCCCACACTACCCATATGTGTTCTAGCATGCAAAAACCATTTCACATATGCTATATCTATGTCAATATTTAAACCTTTAGGATGTAGACTCTTAAGTTTCTGAATCCAAAACGTTTCTTGTTTTCTTAAACTGACAAGTCTATTACTACAGCTGTTAGGTATCCAGTCAATAGCCTGTATTTTCAAAGATCTGGGGTCACCCCCATGAGATTCTGTAAAGTGAAGGGGCACACTATGTTTGTAACATTTTTCTTTGATATTATATAGACGTTCTGAGAATCTCAGAACATCTATATAATATTAAAGAAAAATGTGTAGTACAGCGGTCCCACCCCTTGCTCTCTCTCTCCCCCTCTCTTTTGAAAGATTCATACAAAGGGGTTACCCAGAGCAACTGATCAGGGAAGAGGTTAACAGGTAAATGGATGTAGGCACGGTTATTAAAACAGAAAAGGTTCAAAATTCAGACAATAAGAGAATGGTGTTTACATCCCAGTATAACCTGTATAGTAATAAAGTAACACAAATTATTAAAAAAACACTGGGAGATTGTAAGAAATTGTAATAAGGAAATGGATATTTTCCAACAGGTTCGCATTATGGCCTTTAGGAGGCTTATAAACCTTAGGGATAGTCTAGTAAGGAGTGATTTAGGCCCAACTAAAAACAAACAGCAAAGATACATAGGCCAGAGTCCTTAGGTTATTATCCCTGTTAGGGATGCACTAATTGCAATGCCATGATTAAGGGGAGATAATTTATGCACCCAAGAACAGGCCGCAAATACAACTTAAAAAGATATTACACATGTGAAACCACATTTATAGTGTACCTCATTAAATGCCCGTGCTCTTTAATTTATATTGGGGAGTCCACGAGAAAGGGCAGAGAAAGGATGAACCAACCTAAGTCCAACATTAGATGTGGCAACACAGAAGCCCCAGTTTCCAATTATTTCTTACAAGCAGGTCACAACATAAGTCAAATAAGGTCGCAAATAATAGATCATGTTGGGATATTAAGGGGAGGTGGAGATAGGGAGATAGGGAGAAGGCACTCAAACAGAGAGAAACTTACTGGATCCATCAATTGGACAGTATACACCCCGGAGGGTTAAATAAGGAAACAGATTTTTCAGTTTTCATTTAACATCTCTTTGGGTGTTCACCTGTCTTCACAATAGTCTCTTATATAATCATTTTAATAAAAAGCATTAAGGTTCTAGAACATATAAATAATTGCTGTATATAGTTCACTGTTAGGTTATTTCCTAATAAGTTTTGTTTTTACAGGTGGTAAGGGTTAAATGGTTGATGTAATAAAGTGAATGAACCACTAGGTGGAGTATCTGTTTTACATGAAATGTTTTTAGCTGTCTGTAATTAAGTGTTAATCAATAAGCCTATATAGTGTGAACATGGGCTAAGTCACTTCATATTCATGATTAAGGCCAGAGGGGCCAAAACGCTGCATTTGTCATTTGATATGAAAATAAAGGTATAATTTTCTGAAGATTATCTTTGGTGCTGTGGACTTTTTGGATCCCCCTCTCTTTTACTATCTCTCTCTCCCCCTCTCTTATGCGCTCTCTCTCCCCCCTCTTTTATGCGCTCTCTCTCCCCCTCTCTTTTGCTCTCTCTCTTTCCCCCTATATTTTACTCTTTCTCTTCCCCCTCTCTTTTACTCTCTCTCTACCCCCTCTCTTTTCCTCTCTCTCTCTTCCCCTCTCATTTGCTCTCTCTCTAGCCCCTCTCTTTTGCTCTCTCTCCCCTCTCTTGATCTCTCTCTTCCCCTTTTTTTTGCTCTCTCTCCCCCCTCTCTTTTGCTCTCTCTCTCCTCCTCTCTTTTGCTCACTCTCTCCCCCTCTCTTTTTCTCTCTCTCTCCTCTCTTTTAATCTCTCTCTTCCCCCTCTCTTTTGCTCTCTCTCTCCCCTCTCTCTTTTGCTCTCTCTCTTCACCCCTTTCTTTTGCTCTCTCTCTCCCCCTCTCTTTTGCTCTCTTTCTCTCCCCCCTCTCTTTTGCTCTCTCTCCCCCTCTCCTTTGCTCTCTTCTCTCTCTTTTACTCTCTCTCCCCTCTCTTTGCTCATTCTCCCCCTCTGTTTTGATCTCTCTCTCCCCCTCTCTTTTGCTCTCTCTCTCCCCTTTCTTTTGCTCTCTCTCCCCTCTCTTTTGCTCTCTCTCCCCTTTCTTTGCTCTCTCTCTCCCCCTCTGTTTTGATCTCTATATCCCCCTCTCTTTTGTTCTCTCTCTCTCCCCTCTCTTTTGCTCTCTCTCCCCTCTCTTTTGCTCTCCCCCTCTTTTGCTCTCTCTCCTTTCTTTTGCTCTCTCTCTCCCATCTATTTTGCTCTCTCTCCCCTCTTTTTGCTCTCTCTCTCCCCTCTCTTTGCTCTCTCTCTCCCCCTCTCTTTTGCTCTCTCTCTCCCCCTCTCTTTTGCTCTCTCTCTCCCCCTCTATTTTGCTCTCTCTCCCCTCTCTCTTTTGCTCTCTCTCTCTCCCTCCTCTATTTTGTTCTCTTTCTCTCCCCTCTCTTTTGCTCTCTCTCTCTCCCTCTTTCTCCCTCTCCTCCCTCTCTTTTGCTCTCTCTCTCCCCCTCTCTTTTGCTATCTCTCTCTCCCCTCTCTTTTGCTCTCTCTCTCTCTCTCTCTCTCTCTTCCCCTCTATTTTGCTCTCCCCCTCTCTTTTGCTCTCTCTCCCCTTTCATTTGCTCTCTCTCCCATCTCTTTTGCTCTCTCTTCCCCTCTATTTTGCTCTCCCCCTCTCTTTTGCTCTCTCTCCCCTTTCATTTGCTCTCTCTCCCATCTCTTTTGCCCTCTCTCCCCTCTCTTTGCTCTCTCTCCCCCTCTCTTTTGCTCTCTCTCTCCCCCTCTCTTTTTCTCTATCGTCCCCCCTTTCTTTTGTTCTCTCTCTCTCCCCCTCTCTTTTGCTCTCTCTCCCTCCTCTATTTTGCTTGCCCTCTCTCTCCCTCCTCTCTTTTGCTCTCTTTCTCTCCCCCTCTCTTTTGCTTTCTTTCTCTCCCCCCTCTCTTTCCTCTCTCTCCCCCCTCTCTTTTGCTCTCTCTCTCCCCCCTCTATTTCGCTCTCTCCCCCTCTCTTTTGCTCTCTCTCTCTCTCCTCCCTATCTTTTGCTCTCCCCCTATCTTTTGTTCTCTCTCCCCTTTCATTTGCTCTCTCTCCCATCTCTTTTGCCCTCTCTCCCCTCTCTTTGCTCCCTCTCTCCCCCTCTCTTTTGCTCTCTCTCTCCCCCTCTCTTTTTCTCTCTTGTTACCCCTTTCTTTTGCTCTCTCTCTCTCCCCCCTCTCTTTTGCTCTCTCTCCCTCTTCTATTTTGTTCGCCCTCTCTCTCTCCCCCCTCTCTTTTGCTCTCTTTCTCTCCCCCTCTCTTTTGCCCTCTCTCCCCTCTCTTTGCTCTCTCTCTCCACCTCTCTTTTGCTCTCTCTCTCCCCCCCTCTCTTTTTCTCTCTCTCCCCCCTCTCTTTTGCTCTCTCTCCCTCCTGTATTTTGCTCGCCCTCTCTCTCTCCCCCCTCTCTTTTGCTCTCTTTCTCTCCCCCTCTCTTTTGCTCTCTCCCCCTCTCTTTTGCTTTCTTTCTCTCCCCCCTCCCTTTTGCTCTCTGTCTCCCCCTTCTTTTGCTCTCTCTCCCCTCTCTTTTGCTCTCTCTCTCGACCCTCTTTTGCTCTCTCTCCCCTCTCTTTTGCTTTCTCTCTCCCCCTCTTTTGCTCTCCCCCCATTTTGCACTCTCTCCTCCCTCTCTTTTGTAATCTCTCTCTCCTGTTTTGCGCTCTCTCCCCACGCTTTTGCTCTTTCTCCCCTCCTCTTTTGCTCTCTCTCCCATCTATTTTGCTCTCACTCTCCCCCCTCTTTTTTTCTCTCTCCTCCCCTCTTTTGCGTTCTCCCCCTCTTTTGCACTCTCTCAGGCAACGCCCACTCCCGCCCGACCATGCCTAACCGAGCCGTTCCCGTTCACCTCGTCATGGCCGCTCCGCCCAACCATGCCCCAGCCACTTCCCATCATGGCACTCTACCCGACCACGCCCCTAGTCACGCCCCTTGCAATGGCCGCTTCCGCACACCCTCTCTGCTCTGCTGTCAGATCCTAAAGGCCAGGTATGTTTGTCCTTGTGCAGTCTCTACTGCGCATGACTGCATCGGACAAACATACTTGGCCCTTTATTATATAGGATAATATTACTACGGCATTTGTGAGAATTTGCATCATCTGCATCTTAAAATGTCATCTGCAAACTCCCTACTTTTCATGCCTTAGTGTTGCAACTATTTGAATTTGTTAACCTGCTTAAATAATAAAAATCAGGTTGTCTTACATACAGAATTGTAAATGACATGACCACTATTATAGCCTTTCTTGTTTTTCTTTTGAAACTGATTTAAACAAACTGTAATCACTACTTAATGTGTTTCAATACAATTTTTTTTCACAGAAATAAATGCAGGCTCATGATTGCAATTAACATAAAATGTTTTAATTTTTGTCTTCACTGAATGTTCTAATTACTGTAATTTAATTGTGTACAAGTTTTACAGTTTAAAAGCGCGATTTGATCTGTGTTTAAAAGTTTTCATGAAAACCAGTGTTTTATTAATGTGTAAACTGAGAATGCTCAAAAACCTTTTGAAAAGCTTTGCAAACAGACAAGGTATGCAATTTAAAATATGCAAAATGTGTTTTAAGTGGTGCCTGATCATTAAACCCTATCATGAATTTCCATGCACTCTCACTCACAACCTTCCAATATGTACTTTCTTTAATTTATAAACCAATTTTTAAAATAAGTATTCTCTCACAATAGGCAGATTACATTTCGGTTGTAAACTTGAACACAAATATTTTTGTTACAGTGGAATCTCAATTATCCGGAACTCAAGCAACCAGCACTCTCAAGCAACCGGAAAAAAAAAAGTTAGAGCATAAAATGTTAGAGCATAAATGTGCTAAGGAAACAGTCAGGATCTCTTTAAACAGCAGGAGCTGCAGTAGCTGCATTAAATAGAGCGATATACACACTTATCTGCTAAGTAATAGGGACAGAATACAGGTATACCGCTGCACTTACTTTTGCATCAGCTTGGCAATCAGGACGGGCTATCTCACGGCTGTACAGCATCCCTCTGTCATGTATCCCTCTTCCAGACCAGGGGTCACACTACTACTGGCAAGGGAGAGCCCAATAATGTTCAATCAATAACAAATTCCCAGGATGGCTTAATCTCTTGCTGAAAACAATCGGCTAGATTTCGAGTTTTTGTCGGTAATGGTGTGCCAATAGGATTTTTCCTACCTTAATTCCGATTGACTCATAGGATTCTATCAGCCAATCGGAATTGAAGGGACGCCATCTTGGATGACTTCACTTAAAGGAACCTTCATTCTTCAGTCGCTGTCGGATGGAAGAGGATGCTCCGCGTCAGATGTCTTCAAGATGGACCCGCTCCGGATGGAAGAAGATAGAAGATCCCGCCTGGATGAAGACTTCTGCCGGTCTGGAGGACCACTTGTGCCCGGCTGGGTGAAGACGGCTCAAGGTAGGGTGATCTTCAGGGGGTTAGTGTTAGGTTTTATTAAGGGGGGATTGGGTGGGTTTTAGAGTAGGGTTGGGTGTGTGGGTGGTGGGTTTTAATGTTGGGGGGTATTGTATTTCTTTTTACAGGTAAAAGAGCTGATTACTTTGCGACAATGCCCCGCAAAAGGCCCTTTTAAGGGCTATTTGTAATTTAGTATATGGTAGGGATTTTTTTTATTTTGGGGGCTTTTTTATTTTATTAGGGGGATTAGATTAGGTGTAATTAGTTAAACATTTGTAATTTCTTTTTTATTTCTGTAATTTAGTGTTTGTTGTTTTTCGTAATTTAGTTTATTTAATTTAATTGTAATTAATTGTAGGTATTTTATGTAATTAATTTAATGATAGTGTAGTGTTAGGTGTAATTGTAACTTAGGTTAGGGTTTATTTTACAGGTAAATTTGTACTTATTTTAGCTAGGTCGTTATTAAATAGTTAATAACTATTTAATAACTATTGTACCTAGTTAAAATAAATACAAACTTGCCTGTAAAATAAAAAATAAACCCTGAGATAGCTACAATGTAACTATTAGTTATATTGTAGCTAGCTATCTTAGGGTTTATTTTATAGGTAAGTATTCAATTTTAAATAGGAATAATTTATTTAGATGTATTTAAATTATATTTAAGTTAGGGGGGGTTAGCGTTAGGTTTAGACTTAGGTTTAGGGGATAATACATTTAATATAGTAGTGGCGACGTTGGGGGCGGCAGATTAGGGGTTAATAAATGTAGTTACATGTTGTCTATGTTAGGGACGGCAGATTAGGGGTTAATAAAATTTAACTAGTGTTTGCGATGTGGGAGGGTGGCGGTTTAGGGGTTAATACATTTATTATAGTGGCGGCGATGTCCGGTCGGCAGATTAGGGGTTAAATAATTTTATTATAGTGTTTGCGATGTGGGGGGGGGCTTCGGTTTAGGGGTTAATAGGTAGTTTATGGGTGTTAGTGTACAGTATAGCACTTTAGTTAAGAGTTTTATGTGACTTTAAAATGCAGTAGGAGTCTTGGAGGTAGAGGGTATACCGCTCACTTTTTCAAGCGATCGTAATACCGGTGTTAGGAAAACCCATTAAAAAGAAAGGATACGATACGCAATTGACGTAAGGGGATTTGTGGTATGCTAAAATCGCGGAAAAAAAATGAGCGGTACACCTGTACCTGTCTGACTCGTAATACCAGCGGGCATTAAAAGCAGCGTTGGGACCTCTCAATGCTGCTTTTTAAGGCTAACGCAAGACTCGTAATCTAGGCGTATGTGTTTATTCAGGATAAAATACAAGTGTATTTCCAGAATAAACACATTGTTTTCAGCAAGAGATTGAGCCATTCTGGGAATTTGTTATTGATTAAGAATCCTGTTGAAGCCTCATATGATACGTATATCCTGTCTAGTGTGCGCCCCTAACCGGCTCCTGTCCACTTGATCCATTATAGAACTAGTTAGACATATTTTTAATAGTGACTCTCAAGCAACCGGAAATACACTTATCCGGAATATACCGATCCCCATGGGTGCCAGTTAATTGAGATTCTACTGTATATGTTTGTTATATAATCAATCTTCTTAAATGATAATTTCCCATAAGAACAGCAAACTGAAGTGATCCAAAAGTCTCAATAGTGCGGGAAATTAGTTGGAAGGATCTGTGAGGAATACAGTCAAATCGTCTGCGAATAAGGCTAACTTTTGTTCTGTATCATGTATAATTAGTCCTTGAATGTCTCTCAATCTTTGGATAGCCGCAGCCAGTGGCTCAATGGCCAGAGCGAACAAGATGGGGAACAGTGGACATCCCTGTCTCGTCCCATTGGTTATAGGTATAGGGGATGAGCAGAATCCCACACCCCTCACCCTAGCCGTCGGAGTGTAGAAGAGAGCCTTGATTGCCGCGCGTATGGGTGTCAGAATTCCAAATGCCTCCAGTGTTTGGAACATATAGTCCCAATTCACCCTATCGAAGGCCTTTTCGGCATTGAGTGAGAGGGCAAGGAATGGGAGTCCCATATCCGACGATTCCATGAATATGTTTAGCAGTCTGCGAGTGTTGTCTGACCCCTGGCGGCCCAAGACAAATCCAACTTGGTCCAAATGGACTATAGAAGGTATGAGTTTTGTTAGCCTGTTCCCTAGGACCTTCGCATATATCTTGACGTCTACGTTTATTAGCGAGATCGGTCTGCAGCTCTCGCAAAGAGTCAGGGTCTTTACCCTCCTTAGGAATGGTCAAGATGCTCGCCTCAAGGTATTCAGCTGGGAGATGTGCCAAGTCGGCCGTTTCGCTATAGAGTCTCAGCATGATTGGTGAAAGCTCCTGGGTGAAGGTTTTATAAAAAGATGCCGTAAAGCCATCTGGGCCAGGGGCTTTATGTGGTTTAAGGGATTTAATTGCCTCTTTAACTTCTTCCAAATTAAAAGGATGTTCTTCAATAGCTGTAGTGGGCAACCTGGGGAGCTGGAGGGAATCTAGGAAGGTCTGTATGACTTGCCAAGATTATACAGAGCATGATAGTAGTCTTCAAATGCAGCACCTATATCTTTATGTGAGTATACTATCCCTTTAGCTGTTTTAATGGCTACCATTCTTCTCTGTTGCATTTTGTACTTAAGCTTAGCTGCTAGCAGTTTATCAGCTTTATTCCCTTTATAGTAGTAAAGCTGCTTAAGCTTAAGAAGATTGTCCTGAACTCTTAATTCCTCTCTCCTATTGATCTCTTCTCTAATTGTCCCTATTTGTTGCGCGATCTGATTTGTTGGCTCAGTTTTATTAGCTGTCTCCATTTGCCTGCGGTCGATGTACAATTTAGCTAAGGGGACTCTTAAAGTTTTTTTCAATTGAGCAGCCTTTGCTATGAAGTGGCCTCTAATAAAAGCTTTGAATTCAGCCCAGACTGTAGATAGACTAGTGTCTCCAGTGGCGTTTAAACTGAAAAAGTCTTGTATGATGTTGGATATTGCTGTTTTCTCACCTTCGGAGATGAGTCTCTCCAAGAGTCTGCAGGGGGGCCTGTTACTCGGTATCTGCAGTGAGGCAAAGTCTACTGCCATCAAGTCATGGTCAGACTATGGACATGATCTAATCAAGGGTTGCGTGTAAGAGTCAAGAGATCTAGGATCGCAGAAGAGAAAGTCAATTCAAGAATATGAATTGTGTGGCCTAGAATAAAAAGTGAAGTCTCTCTCTCCCGGAGATAGACATCTGCAGATATCGAACAAATTATGATGGTACATGAGGTTTCTGAAAGCCATTGATAATGAGGACACATTGCGATCTGCGAGACGGTTCCCTGGTGCCTTTTTGTCTAGTTTTGGATCCCAAACAAGGTTAAAATCCCCTCCCAGGAGGAGGCGGCCTTGCTTCAATTGTTCCACCCGCTCCAGAAGGGTGCGCAGGAATGGAATCTGTTTAATGTTGGGAGCATAGATGGACACCAGAGTATATAAGACATCATTTAATTTACAGATCATTAGAAGATATCTGCCTTCTGGATCTCTCTCTAGGTATTCTATGTCACATATTATAGAGCGATATACCAGGACCGCCACACCTCTCTTTTTTTCGCTGAATGAGGCAGACTCACACACCGGGTAATGCGTAGAAAGGCGTAGGTAGCTGGTTCCCTTCTGCCAGTGAGTCTCTTGCAGAAATACTACATGGATATTGTGGTGGAGGAGATAGCAGAGGAGAAGGCTCCTCTTGGTGGGCAAATTGAGGCCCTGGGTGTTAAGTGTTGCGAATCTAAGTAGGGACATATTGTTCAGTTTAGCTACTAATGTATAGTGAGTGTCCGAGAGAGCAAGAACAGAGAGCAAAAAGGAAAATAAACAAAAAAAGGGGAAGGGGGGAAGGGGGAAGGGGGGGAGGGGAATCAGGCATCCTATTACCGGCTGAGCACATGGGGGGAGAGAAGTGTAAATGGGGGCAGAATGCCTCCCTATATCTTAAGTAAATAGGCAGCAGACTACATACTGCCCTGTCTTGGCTAGGCAGCCCCCACTCCTAACATACTTTTAATTTTACTCTCCTAACTATGGGTGAAACAAAAAAATTAACTGGGTCATAACATAGATCTCAAGTCTCACGTGTCTCTGAGATGGAGAGTGTCTGGCGCCAGCCTTTCAATGTTTTCTTCTCCTTGATTTACCTATGACATTGAAAAGTAATAGAGAAAAACTACCGAAAAAGTTAAAGCTACAGACCAGACCAGCACACCCCATGTAAAGAGTCTCCTCAGTGCTATGCTAGTTTGTGATAATCTTTTAGTTATGAATAGTTGGATAAGGGTCTAAGGCAGGCCAGAAGTAGAGATTGCAGAGGGGTGTCTCTTCTTTGGTTGCAAGGATCTCCGGTCTAGGGGATGCCAATCCGGAGCTGAGGCTCTCAAGGCCTGAGTAGAAAAGGTAGTGGTGGGAGTTACTGTTTCTGTCTGTGGCAGGAGGTCCCAGCATTGTAGAAGCTCTCTTGCTTGGTCTGTAGAGGAGGCCACAAACTGTTGGCTGTCCTTTGTTATAAAGAGGCGGACAGGGAATCCCCATCTGTACTTGATTCCTTTGTCTCTCAGTATTTTAGTGCAAAACTGAAAGTTCCTCCTTAACTGGAGCGTATGAGGAGACAAGTCCTGAAAAATCTGCAACCCTGTGAATTTATCAGTGAGTGATCCAGGTTTGACCACAGCCTGAAGCAGCTTCTCCTTGAAGGTATGGTAGTGGAACCACGCAATGACATCTCTAGGTTTACCTTCATCCACATTCCTCGGTCTGAGTGCTCTGTGCGCTCTGTCAACAAGAGATTCCTTATCTGTGGGTTCGCCTAAGACAGACTTGAAGAGATCTTAGAGGTAATCCCCCAACTCCTGCAGGGACACTTCTTCCAGGATTCCCCTGATTCTGACATTGTTGCACCTGGATCTATCCTCCAGGTCTGCCAGCTTCATCTCAATGTCAGATATCTGGTGTGTCAGGTTTTGAGAGTATCCCAAGAGGCTGGTGTGATCAACAATAAGGTCCTCTTGCTTGCGTTCGAGGGTGTCTGTACGCTCTCCTATTGTGGCGGTATCTCTTTTAAGGTCTGCATGAGATTTATCAAACTTCCTAGATAGTGATTCATGATGGGAAGCCAGGAGAGATTTCAGCAATCCACTATGTTATTAGATGTATGGTCCACCTGCTGAGAAATAACATGATGATTTTTCAAGGTTGCGCTGTTTTGCGAGGTTAGTGAAGATATGTTGTCTTGGCTTTCATCCTCAGAAGAGGTATGTATGGCTAGTGCCGGTTGGTGAAAATAGTCAACCACTGTATGTTTTGGAGTGGAGGAGTCCTTCTGTTTCTTTTTAAAGGATTGAGACATCTTAAAGTTGGATAAAAAAAGCCGTATAGGAGGTGCTTCACCTATGGCGTGGTATGGACAGACTGCAGAGGCTGCTATTATAAGAGCTGATGGGCATGAGGCATGAAGTAGAGAGACTCAGATGTCTGGGTCTGGGGCAGCCATCAGTGAGAAAGCAGAGCAAAAGGCGTGTTGGCCCTCTGAATGTCTTGCAAGGACACCCTTCCCTGAGGCAGGGGAGATCGAAGGGAAGCAATCAATCAATGACCCTTTGGGTTATGTGGCTGGATGGGACAGAAGGGTGGTCCTGTGGTCAAAGCAGCTTACTTAGTTAATCTAATCAGCATTAAACAATTTACACGGAATGTAAATCCGTATTGGGGTACCTCTATCCCTAGGTTAGTGTATGTATCCTAGGTTATCAGCTATGAAGCCGTAGTGTCAGGAGGGTATGCGGCTGAGGATCAAATTGTAAGTATTAGATAAGGCTGGTAGTTGAGTTGGTAGGTGTGCAGGGCCTAATAGGCTCTCAAAAGTCAGCAATTATCGATCAGTCCCCTATCCAGGTATCTGATGCCCCCAGGTCTATTCCTTATAAGGTTTGCGCAATGGCAAGGTTTTAAATCAATATGCTTGGGTTGTAACGTGCTGAGCATCTCACTACGTGGGAAATAGATGTTGAGCTAGGCTGGGCATCCACTGTATATACCGCGTCTAAAAGGTGGTATGTGGCTCAAAATTTCCCTCAGCCTTTGTCTTAGGCATTTTTCTCCCCACGTTAATGTCCAGTATAAGTTATGTGTGACCAGATAGGGGCTACAGCCTGAATTTACTATATGGCCCATTGCGGTATACTCGCGCCACCAGGAGTTCACTTGAGGGCCCTCTAATAAAATCCTGTATTTTATAGTATTTATTATAAAGGTTAAGGTTAAAGCCTACCGGAGTTCCTGTGTTCATGCAAATCCCATACTGCTGTTGTCTGCTGCGGTTGCTGTCGGTCTGCGGGAGGAATCTCAGAGCAATATGCTCCAGTCCGGTGTAGACTGTGACATCAGGTGGTCTGACTGCCTCAGGTGGAGAAGGCCTCTTGGGTACTTAGGATTGTCCCTGATCTGGAGCGGAGCCCCGACCCTCCGGATCAGATAGTGGCCTAGGAGAGTTCAGCCGCAACCTAATGGGATGGTGTGGTAGGCCTCAGGAGTCAAGCGGTGCAATGTTGTTAGCTACAGGCAAAAGTGACCTCTTTACTGGCCAGAGGGTCTCCTTAGAGCAAGATGCTGCTGTGGGGTATGTTTGATAATCGGTGGCCAGGATAATCGATTCAAGCGCTGCTTTGACATCTTTCTATTCTTCATCTATCTGTCTATCTATATATCACTATCTATCCTCTATCTATTTATCTATCTATTAAAATAATTCCCTGTTGGTTTAGAGAGCATAAAATAAATTGTAACCCTCTGCAAAAAAACAAACAAACAGTGTTTACTTTATTTGCAGGAAGTGACTCACTGTGTAGCTCTGAAGCATTGTTGATGTTTGTGCCACGACGTCTTACTGTTATATGTTATATTGCACAAAATAAATGGTATGTGGGATTTTAACCATTACCCTTATCTATAATTTTATAAAACATATTTATAGTCTTCTTTTAAGGGAAATTGAAAGTGGGGTTTATTTATGTTATAGCTAATCACTTTAAGCCTACTGTTTTACAACATAGACTACAATAGATTTGTTTTTATTTGAGGAGAGGTAAAACTGACATATTTTTCAGTAGACATAGAAAGAAGTCATGTAATAGAAATATTGCCTCTCAAGAACTGAAGGGATCAGCATGGTATTTCTCTTGTTGTTTTATAAAGAAAACGTTATATTTCACATTCTTTATAAAATGCTCTTCCTTTCTGTTTATCTAAATGTTGTCACAATTCTTTGTAAGATGATCTTAAGCTGCTAAAACTACCTTTTATTGTACATCTGTACTAATTTGGGGTAAAATTGTCACACAAGCCACAGTGCAGATAGAAAAAAATAAATGATTTGTCATAATAATTACAATAAATAGGAAAAAGTGTATTATTATTATTATTATTATAATTATTTTTATCATTATTATTTTTATCATTAGTAGTAGTAGTTTTAGTATTTTTACTACTATTATTATTTGTATTAGCTTTATGTTGAAATTATTGTATTGAGTTTTACAAGTAAAATATACATTTGTCAAACATTCCTATCTAGATTATCTAGGTGTTTGATGATACAATTCTCAAAATGCAGTTTTTCGCATAAAGAAACAATAATCAAAAACAAACTTCAAGTGAGTACATTCAGTGCAATTGAATATTATTTCAAGATAATAGCAAAAGAATAGACCCCTGTGTCTCTCCATAAGACTCTTTCATTATCAAAAACGTGAATGCATTTGTAGCAGCAATTATCGTTATCGTGGGCTTCGGCTCGTATTTTTATGCAGGCTATTTATAATACCACTTTCATTCTCTCTGTCTTCTATTCAATTCATAATACATAATATATGGTTCCCAACTCGTGGTGAACCTCTCTGTATCATTAAGGGTTTCAGCAGCTGTGCATGCCATGTTATAATGATACTCTAATTTTTTTTTGTATAAAAGAGAAATCAGATGGGGTAGACTTCCAGAATTGAGCCACACTTATTCAAACTGTGGTACAAATAAGCATTACTAATTTACAATGAATCTTGGGGATACCTGAGATAGGGAAGTGAAGTAGGGCTTGTTCTATGGTCAATGCTATTTGCTTCTGAAAGAATGAGTTTCATTATTTCGAGGTATAATCCCAGATCTGTCTAATTTGTTCACATTTCTACCACATATGGACATGTACCTCTTTTACCACATCCCCCGTAACAAAGGTGAGATAACGATCCCTCTGGCTCTTGTGATCTAGTGGGGTGAAGATACCATCTGAAAGCTACTTTTATAATGTTTTCTTTAAGCATTGCACTCTGTGTAAAAGATAATCCATTTGAAAGAACGGTGGTCCAAGGTTTAATTGGCCAGGTTTTACCTAAGTCGCGTTTCCATCTGCACATTGTCTGTGTTTTAACTTCACTGTGAGGGGAATTAAAAATAGAGTATAGTATAGATATCGCTCCTTTTACTTGGGGGATGGTAAGGCATAATGTTTCCAAAGTTGTGTTTGGAAGAAGTTTTGAGTTGCCTATTATTTCATATGCCCTGGATCTCAGCTGAATATAGTGGTATGATATGTTTTTATCATCTGAGTCTAGATTCTGATACTGTTCAAAAGATAATATTTTATCTGCTATGACAATGTCCGCTATTCTGTAAAGTCCTTTATTAGACCATTTCTGTTGCACTATCAAATGAGGAATTGAGAGTCACCAGTGGGGTTAATCTAGATCTTTCCTGTAATAAGGAATATTTAGAGTTCAATAACTTCCATAAATAAATTGTATGATTAATTGAAAAATAACTTCTATTCTGTGAGGATTTCAGGAAATTTGGGGTCCACAACAGACTAGCTAGGAAGTCGGTTTCCATAATGTTTGATTCCAAATGTGTCCACTGCTTTTCATGACGCATTCTAAACTAATGTAGGGTTTGGGACATCCTTGCCGAATAATAGTATTGGATTAGATTAGGCACTCCCACACCTCCCTCCTTCCTGCTGGTGCACATCACTTTTTTATTGATTCTAGCTCTTTTCCCCTGCCAAATAAATCTTAGTATATCCCTTTGAAGTTTGTGTAGTTCTGAGTGGGGTACTGAGAGAGGAAGAGCTCTAAACAAATATAATAATTTTTGTAGTAAGGTCATTTTAGTGGAGATAATTCTACCATATAGGGAGATTTTAAGTTTGATCCATTTTGCCATTAAATCTCTGATGTGTTTAAACACTGGAACGTAATTAGCTTGATAGAGGGTGTGCATATTGGTAGGCAAATTAATCCCTAAATATTTGATTGACTTTTAGCCCATTTGAACGCGAAATTTAGTTCCAGCAATTTCTTTGTGTGCTGTGGAAGTTTAATACTTAATGCCTCACATTTTTCCTAATTATCTTTATAGCCGGAGAGGTTTTCAAATTGTTGCAATATCTGATATAGGGGAGGAAGAGATAACAATGGTTTGGACAATGATACGATGATGTCGTCCACAAATAGGGACAGCTTATATTCCAGCTTGCCATCAACAATGCCTGCTATATTTTGATTAGCTCTAATTTTAACTGCCAGCAGCTCTATACAGAGAGCAAATAGCAGGGGCGAGAGCGGGCAACCCTGGCGAGTGCCGTTATTAATGTGTATTGTTTTGGATTGGTAGCCTGACAATTTGATAAATGCAGTTGGGGCTGAATAAAGGGCATTAAGGGCATCATAGAAAGCTCCTGTAATACCTACTTTTTTAAGGACAGTGAACATGTATTTCCAACCAACTCTATCAAACGCCTTCTCTGCATCCAAAGCTAGGAACAGAGAAGGCGTTCCTTGTACAGTGGCAATATTGATCAAGTCTATAACTTTACGTGTGTTGTCTGGTGCTTCTCTATTGGTCACGAATCCTACCTGATCTAGGTGTATCAAGTTATTAAGAAGGTTGTTAAGGCGGTTTGCTAATATATTTGTAAATAATTTGATGTCCTGATTTATTAAGGAGATAGGCCTATAGTTTTGGCAGTGTTGCTTGTTTTTGCCTGGTTTTGGGATCACTGCGATTCTTACCACTAACATCTCTTTAGGAATTTCATTACCCTGTAAAATGGAATTAAATACTTGTACTAATAGTGGGATTAAGATTGGCTGCATTAGTTTATAAAAAGTTCCAGAGTACCCATCTGGCCCTGGTGCTTTTGAGCTTTTCAGGCTTCTGATGCCTAGTCTGACTTCTTTGGGAGTAATGGGATTGTTTAGGAATTCTCTATCCTTTTCTGTTATTGAGGGCAGGGAGCTATATTCTAAAAAATTGTCTAATTCAATTGTTTTATCCATGTCAGCTTTATCTACGGGGAGGTTATAAAGCTTATGATAGTAGTCTGCAAATATGTTCACGATAGATAATGGATCATTAGTCGTTTTATTATCAGAAAGTTGTAGTTGGGGAACTGTGGTAATATTAGTGATCTCTTTCAATTTGTTAGCCAGCATCTTATCCGGTTTATTACTATATATATAATATTGTGTATCTATCATTTTAATTGACCTGATTGCAACTTTTCATTTTTAGTCTTTAATTGTTTTAGCAGAGCTTTAGTGGGGTTATCTAGTGTTTGGGTTCGTAAAGGGTTAATTTTTGCTCCAACAACTTGGCCTCTCTAAGTTTATGGTGTTTACTGGATTCTGTTATCAATAGACCTCTGACATAGGTTTTCAAAGCGCCACATTTGTATACAGGGTTTGAGGTGGTGTTTTTGTTAAGCGTTATAAACTCCTGTATTTGCTGCTTAAGGCTGCTCATAACCAAGCTATCCTGAATTAAGTTTGTGTTTAGTGTCCATGATTTTGTTCTATTTGGGTTGATCATACCTGATACAGTGATTTCCACTATAGAATGGTCGGACCAAGCACAGTTTGAGATTGTGGCTTTGGTGAGTAAGGGTATCAGTATCTGACTCATAAATATATAATCAATTCTAGAATGAGTTTTGTGCATGGGAGAATAGTAAGTGTAATCACGTGTCATTTTGTTAAGTGTTCGCCAGCAGTCTATCAAGTTATGATCTATAGAAAAGTCTTTTAAAACGTTACTTAGAGATTTAGTTGTTTTAGGTTGTGGGATGTTTGGGGTTGTCCTGTCTACTCTATTGTCCATAGTAGTATTGAAATCTTCTCTAATAATGGTCTTGTACTTTTTCCATAGTGTAATTTGTTTACTGAGCTTTGAAATAAACAAAGATTGTTGCTCATTGGGAGCGTATACATTAACCAGTAAAACTGGGGTATCCTGTAATAAGCCTGTTATGATCAAAAATCTACCTTCTTTATCTCTTATTACTGTTTCTTCCTTAAAGTTTAGCGAGGAATGAAGAAGTATTGTAACTCCACATTTCTTTTTTTAATTTATGGCATGGTATTGTAAAGGGTATGTTCTATCCCAATATTTAGGTGTATATGATCTAGTCAAATGTGTTTCCTGTAGCATTACTACATGCGCTTTTAAAGATTTATATTCATTAATGGCCTTTTTGCATTTTATGTCAGAGTTGAGTCCTCTGATGTTGTGTGAAATTATCTTAATTGGCATAGTAGTGGATAAAAGAGTGGATGTGGGATAACATTACCTTCTGTTCGAAGATTAACTACCTGGTGACCAAGGAGACCCCTGACCTGTTGAACCATTTTACCGCATATATAGCTGAGACCCACGTAGAGCTGCCGGAGGGCACATTATATCTTGGAAGAGAGTAAAATCTTTTAATGAAAACAATACAATATTGAATGTATACGATACAATTGCATAGTGAGTAAAGTAACGTAGTAGAGTATGTCTCAGAAAAAGAAACAATTTTAACAAACACAAGGAACAATAACAAAGGCATAGAAATGTCAGTAATTCTGACTTACTTATTTATGTGGGGGAACTGATTGATGACATGCTTTTTAATATTTCAATTGAGCATGGACATAACTATTCCTTGATTAGGATATGGGGAAAGGAAGATAAATGATGAGGGAGGGTGGATGGGTAGGAGGGAAGGGGGTAGGGAGGAGGGAGATGATGGGGTTAGTGTGGGGAGATCCTGAGGAACTTAACGTAGTCTTATATTACAATGAGAAACTAAAGTGCTAGAGTAATGGGAGTAAACAACCTGGAGTCCAAAACAAAATCAAAGAGTGTCTCAGACTCTAACTATTGTAACAACAAACTAATTAACCTCGGACTCTCAGGCTGTCCTCAGCTCACTTATCCAGTGCTTGAGGGGCAAACACTTTCCATAAGATAAGTGCACCTTGTAATTAAGTCACTTACTACCACCTCATATCATTCCAGATCATCTTCTTCCAATGAGGATCCTGTATTTTTAGGGCCACAGGCAGTAGATTTTCTTCATTTGGCCGGTGTAGATTCTTGTATAGGGGTCCATTCCCTCTGGAAAGTTTTCCTTGTTGCTTTATTAGATGTTGGGGGTGTGGGTTCTCCTGTAGGAATCTTGAATTTAGTGAGAAGAGTGAGACCTTCTTCAGTCGTTGTGCAGGTAGGTGTAGTGTTTTGATAGGAAAATGCCAACTTGAAGGGAAAGTTCCATCTATATCTTATATTTGCTTTGGTGAGGGCTGTTGTTATTGGTTTCAATTCTTTTCTTTTCTGTAGAGTGATTGGGGCTAAGTCAGCGTAAATTTGGATAGTGTGTCCATCATATTTTATGGTCTGGTTATTTCTTGCAGCTTTCATGATAAGTTCCTTTACATGAAAGTAATGGAGCTTGGTGATAACATCTCTTGAGGTGAATTGCTGGGGCTTTGTTAAAGCCCTGTGGACACGATCCATAAGTAGCATGTTCGCTTCTACATCTGGAACCAATTGTTGAAAGAGATCTGTTATGATTTCATTGAGATTTTTGTAGGATCCAGGGAGATTCCATATGTGAATATTCGACCTTTGTGATCTGTTTTCCATATCTTCAATATGATCTTCTTGGTAATGTATGCCGAATTATCTGTTATGGAATGACGGAGTTGGGGAATTTCTTCTGCTATGTTGTCTAACTTTTCTTCTTATTCAACTGTGCATCCGCAAATTTCTCTAATATCTAGCCTTATTTCTGAGATCGCTGTTTTTAGTTCCTCCTGGAGTAGGGATTTTTCTTGAGTCAGAGTTCTTTGTTAGGAGTTGTTATGATGTTATGATCAGCTTCACTCTGCAACCTCATTGAGGGACTAGTGCTGTTAGATGCAAGGCTTTTATCCGATGCTCTTTGTTTTGCTTGAAACTTTGATAAGTACTCCTTAACTGTCTGCATTTATTTTTCATCATAAGGCAGGCCTCCACACACTTTATATCCCTTGCTCTATTACTGTTTTACAAAATCCGTAAGACTGAGGGGCTTAATGTATTCTTAAGAAACTCTCAAGATCAGGGCATGGCTTAAGGATAGAGTATTCGGGAAAGCTGTCCATGTCTGTTAGCAGCACTTTAAGAGAGCCATAGCATTGTTCTGCATTGCTTTATCTTGCCATCTCTTTCCCTCCTAAGCATGTTGACTTACATGAAGCTCTTTATTGAAGGTGCATATATTGGACTTTGTTATTGGGGAGCTTTATGTTCTCTGGAGTATTAGTTCCTTTGTCAAGTGACTAATTTGGCTCTTAGTTGAGGTTTCCTAAACTTTCTTGTTCCAAGGTATATAGCCCCTCAGATTCAAGGTAGGGAACTGTGTTGCCACTAATAAGAAGGGCTGTGAAAGGAACCTGTGAGCTTAGTCTCTGGCTAATATGCCATCATGAATTTAGGTGCTATAAACCTATACTGTGACCCACTATACCAAGAGCAGGCTGAAGGAGATGTGTACGTTTTAGAGTGCCTCGTTTATAGCTCTGCTGCGGTGAGGGTAGAAATGAGAGAAATTAAAGATGGTTTTTTTTCCCGCCTTATCAGTTTTATGAGCTATGTATACCCTGCATCCGCATAGATATCAGATTGTCTCTGGGAGCTTAATATTATTATATATTATGGGCTCAGTCTTCTCCTCCGTGTATTTGTGTCTTCTCACCTGCTTTCCCTATGTATGGGAGCTGTCCTCTCTTTATTTGGTGGTCTAGATGCAGTGCCAGTGTATCACTGCTTACCCCGCAACTCCAGCTGTTTCCCCAGCTCCAAGATAGAGTGAGCTGTAAAAATGGCAACCACAGAGGTTGCCTAACTCCCGGATGAATGCGTGGTCTCCTGAGCAGCTGTCAGAGCGGAGCCCTGACCCTCCGATGCTGCTATGCAGTCTAAATGATCCCAGGCAATAAAGTTATTTCTCTGGAATCCGCGTACTGTAAAGCAATCCTCCTTGCACACCTTGGGTATTCTCTTTCCCTTATTTGTTGTTGCAGGGTAAACGTTTTTGCTTTTCGAGCAGTTAAATACCCAAATTAGGTAAATCTTTGACGGAGAACCTACGTCTGGCTGTGATGACAGTTAACTCGGCCCCCCGTTGTTTTTTTTTTTTAATTTTTATTTATATTCCCTGCTGTGGAAACATCCACATACAAAGTATAAAAGGAATGCAACTCACATTCTGAGAGTTCTGTAATGTAGTGCAATCTTTTCTTTTTGTCAGTGAGAAGCTGAACTGTAGTAAACATATTTGTATTAGCTTTATTTGGAAAACACTGCCTTGTTTCATAGCTCTGATAAAATGTAATACAGATACAATAACAGACTAAATAAAACAAATTAAAGGGACTTGAAAATAAAAATTAAACTTTATTGATTCAGATAGTAAATACAGTTTTATAAAAAATAAAAAATAGTTAAAAATTCTGTACACTCCCTTCTTACACTGATACATTCTGCAAACTCCTTCCCCAGTAATTTAACTGTAAATGCAACAGCTCCACTAGCTCCATTATTCTACCTCACCTCACTACCCAATTATGGGCTAAATTACGAGTATTGTTAACTCCGCTCGACTTCTGCTTTTTGCACGCGTCGGGTAGAGCGCGTATTACAAGTTGAAAGTAAATATTTTTTCTCTACCGCGCTAATCCAAAGCATGCAAAGAACATGAGTTAGAAGATTGTGACTGCATTAACATACTCCCCCACAGACTTCAATGGAGAGAGAAAAGTGGAAAAAAAACTTACAGCCTTAGTTGTGCGCTAACCTGAATTGCAATAAGCTCCCTACTCTAATAATCCCTATCCATTACATAGCCCACTGCAAAGTCCTCTCTACTCTATTAACCCCTCATCCACCACAAAATACTCACTAAAATCTAAATCCACTAACACCAATAAAAACCTAACCTTACCTCTAAAAAAACCCAAAAAACTAACCTTACCTGAAAAATAAAATAACCTAACATTACTAAAAAAAAAAAGCTACCATTACAGAAAAGAAAAAAAAAACTAACATTACAGAAAAAAAAAAAATTACCAAAAATAAAGAAACTGTTCTATAACCTCACTAAAAAAAACACCCCAAAATAAAAAAACTATACTAACACTAAACTATAGCAATGGGCTCTGGCTTTTTGTAGGGCATTGACTTAGCTCTTTTTCAAAGAAAAAAAAAATCCCCCACAGCATTCTACAAGTAACCCCCCCCAAAAAAAGGCTATCTAAAAAAACTACTCAATAAATTGCTCTAAAAAGGGCATTTGGCTGGGCATTGCCCTTAGAAGAGCATTTAGCTCTTTTTTCCTGCCCAAAAAATATAGAAATAAAACCCGAATCTAAAAAAAAAAAAAAAACACCCAAAAATAATTCTTAAACTAAACCCCAAAGATGGTACTCACCAAGTGGAATCTGGGCAGCGGCACTCCATCTTTATCCTGGCAAAGCTCCATCTTCATCCCATCAGTGGTCCTTCTTCATCCCGGCGGTGGTCAATCTTCATCCTAGTGGCGGTTTTCTATCTTCATCCTGGCAGTGGTCTTCTATCTTTATCCTGGCGTCGATCTTCTATCTTCAACTTGGCAGTTGTCCATTTGCATTAGTCATTGACGTCCTCTTCATGCAGTCACCCGCCGCACACTGAATTTGAATGAGAGATGCTCCCTTTGTATAGGGGACCATTGCATTCCTATTGGCTGATTTTCAAAATTCAAATCAGCCAAGAGAATCAAAGCTTTTTATTTTGGCTTATTTAAATTTGAGTTTGAAAATCAGTAAAAAAAAATGCAAGGGCACTCCTATATAAAGGGGGTAACTCGCATTTAAAATTCAGTGTACAGATGGTGACCTCATGAAGATGTGCTGCTCTAAAAAGGGCATTTGGCTGGGCATTGCCCTTAGAAGAGCATTTAGCTCTTTTTTCCTGCCCAAAAAATATAGAAATAAAACCCGAATCTAAAAAAAAAAAAAAAACACCCAAAAATAATTCTTAAACTAAACCCCAAAGATGGTACTCACCAAGTGGAATCTGGGCAGCGGCACTCCATCTTTATCCTGGCAAAGCTCCATCTTCATCCCATCAGTGGTCCTTCTTCATCCCGGCGGTGGTCAATCTTCATCCTAGTGGCGGTTTTCTATCTTCATCCTGGCAGTGGTCTTCTATCTTTATCCTGGCGTCGATCTTCTATCTTCAACTTGGCAGTTGTCCATTTGCATTAGTCATTGACGTCCTCTTCATGCAGTCACCCGCCGCACACTGAATTTGAATGAGAGATGCTCCCTTTGTATAGGGGATCATTGCATTCCTATTGGCTGATTTTCAAAATTCAAATCAGCCAAGAGAATCAAAGCTTTTTATTTTGGCTTATTTAAATTTGAGTTTGAAAATCAGTAAAAAAAATGCAAGGGCACTCCTATATAAAGGGGGTAACTCGCATTTAAAATTCAGTGTACAGATGGTGACCTCATGAAGAGGACGCCGGTAACCGAAGATAAGAAGATGGATTATTATAGAAGGCCACAGGATGAAGAAAGAATTTTGCCACTGGGATGAAGATGAAGCGTTGTTGCCAGGGCCGCCACTAGAAATTTTGGGGCCCCTTAGTTAACCATTGATCAGGGCCCCCAACCCCCCAGAGTCTAGTCAAACTTGAAAATGTTCTAAAGGTAATAACACATTCACAAACACAAGTAATACTGGGTTGTTAAAGGGACATGAAACCCAAACATTTACTTTCAGGATTTAGGCAGAACAATTTTAAACAACTTTCCAGTTTACTTCTATTATACAATTTGCTTCATTCTCTTGGTATCATTTGTTGAAGGAGCAGCAATGCACTATTGGTTTCTAACTGAACACATGGGTGAGCCAGTGACAATCGGTATATATATGCAGCCACCAATCAGCTGCTAGAACCTAGGTTCTTTGCTGCTTCTGAGCTTTCCTAGGTAAACTTTTCCGCAAAGAATAACAAGAGAAGGAAGCAAATTAATTAATAGAAGTAAATTGGAAAGTTGTTTAAAATTCTTTGCTCTGTCTAAATGTCTAATTGAATTGGATGAATCTGACTAATTATGACTTTACTGTCCATTTTAGCTTATGGAGAAAGTTATTGTGTATAAAAACAGCTATTTCTTACTAAAGAAAAAAGGCAATTCCTATGTCTTTCAATATGGCTTAGGCTATTAATCAGCTTTCTGCCAGTGCCACACACCTAGCCAGATGGTGGGCAAACCTCTGATTATGCCTGATGTCTAAACGGTTCATAATGCCTGTGTCATGCACAACCTCATTTTCACATACATTTTGAGTGTGGGGGGAGTACACAGGGGCATATATTTATCTAGAACAATCAGAGAAATTAGATGTGCTGCTTATTTAGAAATTTAGAGTCATCTGAGTGACACATATACAGTACTGATGTAAATTTGGGTCACAGTCACATCTTTTTAATATGCTCCAACTCCTTCTGAGTCCTATCTCCCTAATGAAGATGTTGAAGATGTCCGAGAAACAGCCACTGAACAATCTGTCCTCTTGAAGTTAGTTTTAAAATCAGTTTAAACAAATTAAAGTTCTTATTGGGCCAAAACATATTGTAGCATTCTTACACAGTGCTGTTCCATATTCTAGATGGCATTTTTATGTCACTAATGATTGATTGTATTCTTTAATAATACATATCACATGGATTAGGTTATGGCAAAGTTATTTTGTGTTTCACTAATACAACCTTTAGAAATACTGTTATATAAATGAGGCAGGAAAGTGGTGAAGTATAAAAAACAATGTAATGTATTTTCTGAGCTTATTCAGATATTTACAAGTAGATATCCATACAACTCATGTGCTTGTTCTCACCAGATCAGCATATTGTTGTTGTTTTTCTTTCATATATGCATTTTATATGTGTATGATATATATTAATAAAAAAAATAAAAACTTTTCTGCAGATTTATGAAATATCTTAATGACTTTAATGAGCAGTTTAACAGTTATTACTGCAACTGATTAAAGTCACCAAGATACTTTTAACCATGTGTGTGTGAGACTTTTTTCCAGCAGTATAGATGGCATTTACAGCAATATTCATTGGTGTCAGTGGGTGAAGGCGTCAGCTTTAGAGTTCCACACAGTCTCTCAGCTAAAGGGTAAACAACCCCTATCTGAGCAGGACCATGGCTATGAGCAGCCTTCTTTAACAAATTACATATTTGTTTTTTGAAGACATACCTACTCAGCTAGCCTGCTTCTCTGCCTTCTTTAACTAAAAGGAAGCCTCTGAAGGCAGAAGAGGGAGGTGGAGCTCTGAACTTTTCCTGCATGACAGGGAAGGCAGCAAATCACATAGCAGCTGTCGCTTCCTCATCCCACACTCATTCCCTATGTACATTGCAGCTGTGGGCAGGAGCTCCACCCTCCACCTCTGATTTGAGGTTTTTAGCGGCAAAGCATTCTGGAACTTGTAGTTTTGTGCAGTTTAGCATAAAAAAAGTACTTTACACACAAAATACATGGCATTTTGGCACTGTCACATCTCAGGCCCCCCTTGGGCATGGGGCCCTTGACTGGAGTAACTCCTTTCACTCCCTGATCGTGGCCCTGGCTGTCGCCCATTTTCAGGTTACTTGTAGAACGGTTTTGGGGTTTTTTCCCAAGAAAAAGATCTAAGTCAGTTTAGGACAATGCTCTACAAAAATTAGACATATATTATGTTTTTATTTTTGTAATTTGTTTGTCATTTTTTGTAATGGTAGTTTTTTTTATTTTCTGTAATGGTAGCTCTTTCTGTAATGTTAGTTTTTTTTGTTAGATTTTTAAGGTTAGGGTTTCTTTTCTTTTTTTAAGGTAAGGATAGGTTGTTTTTTTTAAGGTAAGGTTAGTTAGTTTTTTTTAGGTAAGCTTAGTTTTCTTTTGAGGGAACTTAGGGGGTGTTAGGTTAGTGGGGTTAGCTGGTTAGTGAGTTTAGAAGGTGGGTATTTTGCAGTCGGGTTGTGGCGGTTTATGGGCTAATAGAGTAGAGGGGTACTTTGCGATGTGGGGGTGTGATGGTTTAGGGGTTAATAGAGTAGATGGGTAATTTGTGATGTGGTGGTATGGCGGTTTAGGGGTTAATGGAGTAGATGGGTGTTTTCTGATGTGGGGGTGTGGTGGTTTAGGTTTTAATAGAGTAGAGGTGTATTTTGCAATGTGGGGGTATGGCAGTGTAGAGGTCAATAGAGTAGAGGGTATTTTTGGATGGGGGATGTGGCAGTTTAGGGGTTAATAGAGTAGTTTAGTTGAACTATTTCCTCCAGTCTAACTCTTTACAAGACCTTAAAGGGCACGTAAAAAGTTTGAGAGATTGCGTTTCAGCAATTGCATTTACTTTCAACCTATAATATGAGCAGACATTGCCACTCAACACCGCCTATATATAGGGAGAGTAAATTGCAACTTTTGCGCTAACAAATTGGATATGGATTTGAGCATAAAGAACACTGCAATCTCGCAATGGTATTTATGCTCACTCTAAAGATAGCACTACACTCATAATCTGGCCCTGTATCCTCTACCCTAACCCTGTTAAGTAACATCAATCCTACTGCTAAAATCTAATCAGAGATCACAATCTAATGGTCCAAATTTGTGGTGTTAAATACTATTGTTGCAAATTAGTAAAAATAAATCACAATAAAAGTAACAAATGCAATTCAAGTACTGGAAGAAACAGCTACTTTTTTCTAATTAAAACGATGTGAACAGATTAAAAAAACATTGCGAGTTCTCAGTTAGGATAACTCTTCCCGATGAAGAATAAAACAAATCAGAATAAAAAATATATATGTTTATTACAAATGTTTTGGGATGACAATAGTAACATTTGGAAGAAATTCCTAGTTTTACAGGCTGGTTAAACAAACATGCATATAACCATAAAATCTACATGCATAAAAGCGTGTAGTCTCCTATAAATAGTCATACAAAATGACCAGTCTATATCCATAAACAAATCCCAATAAAACAATAATAAAATCAAATGAAATAAAAAGTAAAGTGTTAAAAACATTTGTAAATGGAACTACAAACACTTGTCAGGCCAGACTGGAACTTTTATCCAGCTGTTTTCTCTTCTTTGTTCATTAATTCTACTGCACTGCCCTATTGCCACTAAACTAACCAATCTCTACAAGGCAACCGAGATTGCACTATACTACACCAGCCTCATATAACAGCCCAGACCTCACATCTTCTATGGGTTACGGATACTAGTGCAGTCTCCCCATTTATGTGATTTTTAATAAACAGTAACAAAATAACAAGAACTTATTACCAAAAAAATGTATTAATTTATTGCTACCATACAACAAACCTTTATAAAATATATTCACTTATTAGAGTTTAAGGCTTTAAGGTACATACAACTATTTTTTTTCTTTCATGATTCAGATAGAACATACAATTTTGAACAACTGTCGAATGTACTTCCATTATCAAATTTTCTTTATTTTCTGATTTTGGCGTTTTTTTGTAGCAGGGGGAGGGGTCTCTGTGTATAAATGTTTGACACTTTTTATTGGTCTTTGGTCTGAGGAAGGGGAAGCTTTCCCCGAAACGTCACTGCAAATAAATCTACTGCTTTATTTAAGACCAGAGAGTGCTGTCTTTTGTATCCTGTATATATATATATATATATATATATATATATATATATATATATATATATATATATATATATACACAGTGGGGCAAAAAAATATTTAGTCAGCCACCAATTGTGCAAGTTCTCCCACTTAAGAAGATGAGAGAGGCCTGTAATTTTCATCATAGGTATACCTCAACTATGAGAGACAAAATGTGGAAACAAATCCAGACAATCACATTGTCTGATTTGGAAAGAATTTATTTGCATATTATGGTGGAAAATAAGTATTTGGTCACCTACAAACAAGCAAGATTTCTGGCTCTCACAGACCTGTATCTTCTTCTTTAAGAGGCTCCTCTGTCCTCCACTCATTACCTGTATTAATGGCACCTGTTTGAACTTGTTATTAGTATAAAAGACACCTGTCCACAACCTCAAACAGTCACACTCCAAACTCCACTATGGTGAAGACCAAAGAGCTTTCGAAGGACACCAGAAACAAAATTGTAGACCTGCACCAGGCTGGAAAGACTGAATCTGCAATCGGCAAGCAGCTTGGTGTGAAGAAATCAACTGTGGGAGCAATAATTAGAAAATGGAAGACATACAAGAAAACTGATAATCTCCCTCAATCTGGAGCTCCACGCAAGATCTCACCCCGTAGGGTCAAAATGATCACAAGAACGGTGAGCAAACATCCCAGAACCACATGGGGGGCCTAGTGAATGACCTGCAGAGAGCTGGGACCAACGTAACAAAGGCTACCATCAGTAACAGGAAAAAAATAAATGCTAAGATACAGCGCTACACTACCCCCAGATAAGGGTTGTGTTGCTAAAGATGGTGTCCACGACTAGGAATGTATATTACATAAAGGTCAATATATTATATTGTATTACACAACAAATATATAAAAAACCATGTGAAAAAAGTATTAAAAATTTTTTTTTAATTTTTTTAAAAATAGGGATATTTGATGTAATTTTAAAATGTATTAAACAATCATTTTATTAACATAAACTTACAATTCAAAATAGGTTAAACAATCTAGAGGAATGTCCCATACAATGTCCAAGAAGTTATGTCCTATGTAACATACAGATAATTAAGTCCCATACCAAAATGTCCAAAACAAGTGTTCAAAAATTAGTGTCCAAAAAATATATTAGAGTGTCCAAAGTTGGTGTAAAAATCAAAAAATTGTGGAGAAAAAAAAAGTGAAAATATAAATTATGAAAAAATGAAAAAATATATAAAAATATAAAAATGTAAAAATATATGAGTTGTGATCAGCAACCCATATAAAAATATATAATATATGTGATAGTGAATTGATATCGTGAAGGTGTACACCTAAAAATGTGTATAAAAAATGTGTCTTGAAAAATGTATCATAAAAAATAATCAAGTGGATTCTAATACTGGTTAAATAAAGTCCAAATAACTCCAAAAAAATATAGTTCCAAGTTAATCCAAATGTGAATATATAATTCCAGTCTTGAGAAAGGTCCCTGAGGACTGAAACGCGTTGGCTATATACTGGTATTGCAGCTCAGAATATATCTAGTGAGTAGAATACTTTTGTTGCTATTTTTAAATTGATTTTATTGCATTATGTCCATTTTCTGTATACTTTTTTAGGTACAGGAGGATATCCCAATACATTTGATAAACCTTTTAAGAAGAGGAACATCAACCCAGCACTTTATATATTCACATTTGGATTAACTTGGAATTATATATTCACATTTGGATTAACTTGGAACTATATTTTTTTGGAGTTATTTGGACTTTATTTATCCAGTATTAGAATCCACTTGATTATTTTTTATGATACATTTTTCAAGACACATTTTTTATACACATTTTTAGGTGTACACCTTCACGATATCAATTCACTATCACATATATTATATATTTTTATATGGGTTGCTGATCACAACTCATATATTTTTACATTTTTATATTTTTATATATTTTTTCATTTTTTCATAATTTATATTTTCACTTTTTTTTTTCTCCACAATTTTTTGATTTTTACACCAACTTTGGACACTCTAATATATTTTTTGGACACTAATTTTTGAACACTTGTTTTGGACATTTTGGTATGGGACTTAATTATCTGTATGTTACATAGGACATAACTTCTTGGACATTGTATGGGACATTCCTTTAGATTGTTTAACCTATTTTAAATTGTAAGTTTATGTTAATAAAATGATTGTTTAATACATTTTAAAATTACATCAAATATCCCTATTTTTAAAAAAAATTTTTTAAAAAAATGTAATACTTTTTTCACATGGTTTTTTATATATTTGTTGTGTAATACAATATAATATATTGACCTTTATGTAATATACATTCCTAGTCGTGGACACCATCTTTAGCAATGCAACCCTTATCTGGGGGTAGTGTAGCGCTGTATCTTGGCATTTTTTTTTTCCCTTTAACTTTGGAGTCTGGTTGGGAGACTCCGCCTATATCAGATATAGCTTGTATGGAATTATTGTGGCGCTGATAGATATACATTTATTTGAACTACCATCAGTAACACACTACGCCGCCAGGGACTCAGATCCTGCAGTGCCAGACGTGTCCCCCTGCTTAAGCTAGTACATGTCTGGGCCCATCTGAAGTATGCTAGAGAGCATTTGGATGATCTAGAAGTGGATTGGGAGAATGTCATATGGTCAGATGAAACCAAAGTAGAACTATTTGGTAGAAACACAACTTGTCGTGTTTGGAGGAGAGAGAATGCTGAGTTGCAACCAAAGAACACCATGCCTACTGTGAAGCATGGGGGTGGCAACATCATGCTTTGGGGTAGTTTCTCTGCAAAGGGAACAGGACGACTGATCCGTGTACATGAAAGAATGAATGGGGCCATGTATCGTGAGATTTTGAGTGCAAACCTCCTTCCATCAGCAAGGGCATTGAAGATGAAATGTGGCTGGGTCTTTCAGCATGACAATGATCCCAAACACACCGCCCGGGCAACAAAGGAGTGGCTTCATAAGAAGCATTTTATGGTCCTGGAGTGGCCTAGCCAGTCTCCAGATCTCACCCCTTAGAAAACCTTTGGAGGGAGTTGAAAGTCCATGTTGCCCAGCAACAGCCCCAAAACATCACTGCTCTAGAGGAGATCTGCATGCAGGAATGGGCCAGCATACCAGCAACAGTGTGTGACAACCTTGTGAAGACTTACAGAAAATGTTTGACCTCTGTCATTGCCAACAAAGGATATATAACAAAGTATTGAGATGAACTTTTGATATTGACCAAATACTTATTTTCCACCATAATTTGCAAATAAATTCTTTCCAAATCAGACAATGTGATTGTCTGGATTTGTTTCCACATTTTGTCTCTCATAGTTGAGGTATACCTATGATGAAAATTACAGGCCTCTCTCATCTTCTTAAGTTGGAGAACTTGCACAATTGGTGGCTGACTAAATACTTTTTTGCCCCACTGTATACATATATATACACACAGACATATAGAAATATATATTTAGAAATACAAAGAACATTGCAATGTAAATTATTTACAGTAAAAACATAGTAAAAGAGTATTTGAGTGGAAAGGGCTCAAAATACATTGGCACCCTTGGTAAATATGAGCAAAGAAAGTTAAACAATAAAGTTAATTATACCCAACACACACACACACACATATAAAAATTTGGTATAAATAATATAATATATATATTTATATTTTTATATATGTATATATATATATATATATATATATATACATACATACACATATTTACACACACACACATATATATATATATACTGTGTATATATATATATATATATATATATATATATATATACACAGTTGTATGCAAATGTTAAGGTACCTGTTAGGTGTTATTTTCAGAGGGGGAGAGTGTCAGTCAGGGCTTGGCCGGGAACACACCATATCAGCTGGAAATTAAGGGGTTACTTAATAATCAGGATATCCCAGAGAACAGAAATAACACCGCGCAGCTTTAGTCTAACATCTATTCTGTTTATTGAAAGATGAACAACATTTCTTATAGGCAGTCATTATAGCATATAGGGTTAACATGATGACACTTCATGACCACGTCATTTTACACAGTGTTTGTCAGGAAAAAAGTAAGCCCATTATTATAATTAGGTAAAAGAGAGTTTTGAGAAGCAATGTTTCTATAACCATAATAAAAGGTAAATCTGGGCCCAAAGCAAGGCTGTGTGAGTATCTTATAGAGATAACAGCTTCCAGGCACATCGTCAGGAACATTTACAATGCCAACCTAGCTATACAAATATTCATAACATCTACTTCTTTCCACTACATAATAATGGCTATAAAATGCTTCTTAGACAAGATGGATGCCTAAGATAAAATGGCAACTAGAAACAAGATGGCGTCGGTAATGCTAACAATTGCTAACATACCACCCTTTTATTCTAACAGAATAACATAAAATAGAAAAGCACAGAAAATTAGTAAATCCTTTAACAACAATATAAGCCTAATACTTCTGTAACATGAATCTATGCGAGAATACTGTAGAGAAATGTATTCAAATGTAGTGCTATAATTTTATAGGCCAATAGGGCACAATTTGTCACTGCACATAGGTGTGGCCTCTCCAATACTCTCCGTCTACCTCCCAGCATCCTCAAACTACTGGTCTATGTGCACAAAGACCCAACCAGCCCCCTATCTACCCCCAAACAATGCTGCATCTTTATTTCTCCACCTGCATTTCTAGCACCCACCAATATTTCCGACAGTCTCTTGCTCTTTAAATTCTCCAAAGTGAAGTCTGACATGGGAACAGTACATGTGTCTCTGGGTGGCCTCTGATCACTTTAAGAACAGTCATTGTCCTCTTAGAGCTCCACCTTCCTCAAACACTCAGATTCAATACCATAGTCCATTTAAAGTAGGGGTGCTTATCCAGTGTTCTTCTGCAGGTAGATGCTGGAAGCCTGATGGTTTGTTCATGGGGTAGACAAGGAAAGCCAGTGGATCCCCATAGCAAGCAGACACTCAAGTCAGAAGGAGTCTAAGAAGGAAACAAAACAGCACAAGATGAGCCCACACCCCGATACAGTCACAATTATGTCCAAATAAAATGTCTTTCACCTTTTTGTAAGCATCACCATTCCTTTAGCTTAACTTATCCTATGTCATTTAAAACCAGAAAAACTTTGTGGATATATAATACAAACTAAATACATTGAAACTTTTACAGAGAATAACTCACAGCTTCTCTATACAATTTAAATGATACTTCATGAATACTGAGCAAGTGAAAACTGCTAGACTTCATCAAGAGGCTGAATGGCTATGCTAAGTAACTTATGCTAAGGCCTGCCCTGCAACCAAAATGAAAAATAAAACAGTCAATAAAAATATTTTCTTTAAAATTTATTTCTTCACACTTTCTCTTGGAACTACTAAAAATAAAAGAACCCAGTGTTGCTTTATTCTGCAAAGCTACTATTCTGCAAAAGCTACTAATTCTCCAACTATGATCTTAATAGTCAGCAGTCTTGTCTTATATAAACACTACTGGTTTACTAATTATTTTATGCAACCTATATTCTCTAACACTCCTGTATGAGGAAATAATACAATCATAACATTATTAAAACTACAAAATCCTTTGAAGGTAAAGACATCTTTATGGTAAGATAATTCCTTTCATTGACAAACATCTGGAATTACAAAATTCGAATTGCAGATACCATACCAATTAATAAAAATTAATAAAAATAATTTGCTTTCATAACACAGCTCCAATAAGAGCCATGGTAGGTAGAAAATATACCATCAATATAACTATAATTATGCTACTCCCTAAACAAATATTTCTCTGTATAATTAATATATATATTTTAGCTGATACGTGTCCTCACTATGTTCCACAAGGGTGAAGGGTCTAAAATATTCTGATATATTGCAGCATTTTCTTTAAACTATAAAGGTGCAAACATATTTTCTATACTCAGTGGGCCATTCAATAGGTTACACTACTGCAAGGTTTAGAGTTACACTTATCTAGAGGGTTACTTTGTTAAGTGCATAAACTACAATGTGCACTAATACAAATAAGGCATACTTTTCTGCAGACAAAGCTATATGACTTCTTATAACTAATATGATCAACAAAAATAACACAATTACAAGAGAATACAAAACAAGCAATATAAGTAAACAAGTTAAAACAATACTCCCCTAATTTAACTGTGGATGACTATGTAACAGCGTAACAGGTCCTCAATTCCAACAAGCAAGGCACATTCCAGAGAAGGATAGTCTTTATGTTCTGAAGACACACATCCTAGGAAATAGTCATAGATTACCCAGAGTCCAGTTCTGGGGCTGGTACCAGCATGCAAGGCAAAGAATGGATCCAAAGATAGTTCAGCAACTTTTACTGCAGTATAGTGGTTAACCCCTTAATGACAACTGACATACCAGGTACGGCATGCAAAAACAAACTGTTAATGACAATAGACGTACCTGGTACGTCAGTTGTCTAACAGAGTGCTGGAAGCAATCGCAATCGCTTCCAGCAGCTCTCAGGGTATTGCAGTAATGCCTCGATATGGAGGCATCCTGCAATACCTTTTTACAAGACTCCGATGCAGAGAGAGCCACTCTGTGGCCCTTTCTGCACCAGTAGCGATGGTGCCGTTCGTTGGTGGGTGGGGGCGTAGCAGGAAGGCGGGTGGGCGGCCTTTCGCTACCCGGCATCCGGTTCCTGTAAGTGCAATGTGCACGCCGGGTGTCGGGAGCATGTGGGGGCGCACGCGCGAGCATGTGTGCATGTGCATGTGTGCGTATTAGCCACACTGACACCAATGAGGAGGGAGAGGAGGGAAAAAGTTAAAAAAATATATATAAAAGGATCTGGGAGAGGAGGGGGATGGGGTATTGAGGGGGGGCTGCTACACTACAGAAAGAGTTTAAAGTTAAAAAGAAAAAAAAATACTTTTGTTTTTGGGGGCAAACTGGGTACTGGCAGACAGCTGCCAGTACCCAAGATGGTGGCAATTAGGTAGGGGAGAGGTTTAGAGAGCTGGGGGGGGGGATCAGGGAGATTGGGGGCTAAGGCAGGGGTCCATCACAGCTAAAATATTTTATTATTTTTATTTAAAAAAAAAATCCTTTTATTAAGTATTGGCAGACTTTCTGCCAGTACTTAAGATGGTGGGGATATTTGTGGGGTGGGGGAGGGAAGAGAGCTGTTTGGGAGGGATCAGGGGGTGGGATGTGTCAGGTGGGAGGCTGTTCTCTACACTAAAACTAAAATTAACCCTTCAAGCTCCCTACAAGCTACCTAATTAACCCCTTCACTGCTGGGCATATTTCACGTGTGGTGCGCAGCAGCATTTAGCGGCCTTCTAATTACCAAAAAGCAACGCCAAAGCCATATAAGTCTGCTATTTCTGAATAAAAGTGATCCCAGAGAAGCTTTTACAACAATATGTGCCATAATAGCACAAGCTCTTTGTAAATAATTTCAGTGATAAACCTAAAATTGTGAAAAATGTAAAGTTTTTTTTTTTTATTTGCTTGCATTTGGCGTTGAAATAGTGGCATGAAATATACCAAAATGGGCCTAGATCAATACTTGGCGTTGTCTACTACACTGCACTAAAGCTAAAATTAACCCTACAAGCTCCCTAATTAACCCCTTCACTGCTGGGCATAAAACACGTGTGGTGCGCAGCAGCATTTAGCGGCCTTCTAATTACCAAAAAGCAACCCCAAAGCCATATAAATCTGCTATTTACAACCATGTGTGCCATAATTGCAGGAGCTGTTTGTAAAAAATTTCAGTGGGAAACCTAAAGTTTATGACAAAATTTGTGAAAAAGTGAACTTTTTTTTTATTTGATCGCATTTGGCGGTGAAATGGTGGCATGAAATATACCGAAATGGGCCTAGATCAATATTTTTGGATGTCTTCTAAAAAAGAATATATACATGTCAAGGAATATTCAGGTATTCCTGACAGATATCAGGGTTCCAATGTAACTAGTGCTAATTTAGAAAAAAAGTGGTTTGGAAATAGCAAAGTGCTACTTGTATTTATTGCCCTATAACTTGCAAAAAAAAAGCAAAGAACATGTAAACATTGGGTATTTCTAAACTCAGGCCAAAATTTAGAAACTATTTAGCATGGGTGTTTTTTGGTGATTGTAAATGTGTAACAGATTTTGGGGTCAAAGTTAGAAAAAGTGTGGTTTTTTTTCAATTTTTCCTCATATTTTTTTATAGTAAATTATAAGATATGATGAAAATAATGGTATCTTTAGAAAGTCCATTTAATGGCGAGAAAAACAGTATATAATATGTGTGGGTACAGTAAATGAGTAAGAGGAAAATTACAGCTAAACACATACACAGCAGAAATGTAAAAATAGCCTTTGTCCTTAAGGGTAAGAAAATTGAAAAATGGTCTGGTCATTAAGGGGTTAAAACAAACTTGACAAAAGGTCTTTTATCTTCATTTTTTTTTTCTTCACCTAGGCACCAGGCATTTCTTTTGTTTAAAAGGTTTACTTGCATTCAATCTTCAATCTTTTGGAGAGTGCACTTATGGAATTTTATCTGTACAGATTTTACCTAAATATGAAAAACTCAAAAATAATTCAGTTAGGCCTAGATTTGGAGTTTGGCGTCAGCCGTGAAAACCAGCGTTAGAGGCTCCTAACGCTGGTTTTAGGCTAACTCCGGTATTTGGAGTCACTCAAAAAAGGGTCTAACGCTCACTTTTCAGCCGCGACTTTTCCATACCGCAGATCCCCTTACGTAAATTGCGTATCCTATCTTTTCAATGGGATCTTTCTAACTCCGGTATTTAGAGTCGTGTCTGAAGTGAGCGTTAGAAATCTAACGACAAAACTCCAGCCGCAGAAAAAAGTCAGTAGTTAAGAGCTTTTTGGGCTAACGCCGGTTCATAAAGCTCTTAACTACTGTACTCTAAAGTACACTAACACCCATAAACTACCTATGTACCCCTAAACCGAGGTCCCCCCACATCGCCGCCACTCGATTAAATTTTTTTAACCCCTAATCTGCCGACCGCCACCTACGTTATACTTATGTACCCCTAATCTGCTGCCCCTAACACCGCCGACCCCTGTATTATATTTATTAACCCCTAATCTGCCCCCCACAACGTCGCCGCAAACTACTTACAATAATTAACCCCTAATCTGCCGACCGCAAAGCGCCGCTACTTAAGTTATCCTTATGTACCCCTAATCTGCTGCCCCTAACACCGCCGACCCCTATATTATATTTATTAACCCCTAATCTGCCCCCCACAACTTCGCCGCTACCTACCTACACTTATTAACCCCTAATCTGCCGAGCGGACCGCACCGCTACTATAATAAAGTTATTAACCCCTAATCCGCCTCACTAACCCTATAATAAATAGTATTAACCCCTAATCTGCCCTCCCTAACATTGCCGACACCTAACTTCAATTATTAACCCCTAATCTGCCGACCGGAGCTCACCGCTATTCTAATAAATGTATTAACCCCTAAAGCTAAGTCTAACCCTAACACTAACACCCCCCTAAGTTAAATATAATTTTAATCTAACGAAATTAATTAACTCTTATTAAATAAATTATTCCTATTTAAAGCTAAATACTTACCTGTAAAATAAATCCTAATATAGCTACAATATAAATTATAATTACATTGTAGCTATTTTAGGATTAATGTTTATTTTACAGGCAACTTTGTAATAATTTTAACCAGGTACAATAGCTATTAAATAGTTAAGAACTATTTAATAGTTACCTAGTTAAAATAATTACAAAATTACCTGTAAAATAAATCCTAACCTAAGTTACAATTAAACCTAACACTAGACTATCATTAAATTAATTAAATAAAATATCTACAATTACCTACAATTAAACCTAACACTACACTATCAATACATTAATTAAATAAAATAACTACAATGAAATAAACTAACTAAAGTACAAAAAATAAAAAAGAACTAAGTTACAAAAAATAAAAAAATATTTACAAACATAAGAAAAATATTACAACAATTTTAAACTAATTACAGGGAGTGCAGAATTATTAGGCAAATTAGTATTTTGACCACATCATCCTCTTTATGCATGTTGTCTTACTCCAAGCTGTATAGGCTCGAAAGCCTACTACCAATTAAGCATATTAGGTGATGTGCATCTCTGTAATGAGAAGGGGTGTGGTCTAATGACATCAACACACTATACCAGGTGTGCATAATTATTAGGCAACTTCCTTTCCTTTGGCAAAATGGGTCAAAAGAAGGACTTGACAGGCTCAGAAAAGTCAAAAATAGTGAGATATCTTGCAGAGGGATGCAGCACTCTTAAAATTGCAAAGCTTCTGAAGCGCGATCATCGAACAATCAAGCGTTTCATTCAAAATAGTCAACAGGGTCGCAAGAAGCGTGTTGAAAAACCAAGGTGCAAAATAACTGCCCATGAACTGAGAAAAGTCAAGCGTGCAGCTGCCAAGATGCCACTTGCCACCAGTTTGGCCATATTTCAGAGCTGCAACATCACTGGAGTGCCCAAAAGCACAAGGTGTGCAATACTCAAAGACATGGCCAAGGTAAGAAAGGCCGAAAGACGACCACCACTGAACAAGACACACAAGCTGAAATGTCAAGACTGGGCCAAGAAATATCTCAAGACTGATTTTTCTAAGGTTTTATGGACTGATGAAATGAGAGTGAGTCTTGATGGGCCAGATGGATGGGCCCGTGGCTGGATTGGTAAAGGGCAGAGAGCTCCAGTCCGACTCAGACGCCAGCAAGGTGGAGGTGGAGTACTGGTTTGGGCTGGTATCATCAAAGATGAGCTTGTGGGGCCTTTTCAGGTTGAGGATGGAGTCAAGCTCAACTCCCAGTCCTACTGCCAGTTTCTGGAAGACACCTTCTTCAAGCAGTGGTACAGGAAGAAGTCTGCATCCTTCAAGAAAAACATTATTTTCATGCAGGACAATGCTCCATCACACGCGTCCAAGTACTCCACAGCGTGGCTGGCAAGAAAGGGTATAAAAGAAGAAAATCTAATGACATGGCCTCCTTGTTCACCTGATCTGAACCCCATTGAGAACCTGTGGTCCATCATCAAATGTGAGATTTACAAGGAGGGAAAACAGTACACCTCTCTGAACAGTGTCTGGGAGGCTGTGGTTGCTGCTGCACTCAATGTTGATGGTGAACAGATCAAAACACTGACAGAATCCATGGATGGCAGGCTTTTGAGTGTCCTTGCAAAGAAAGGTGGCTATATTGGTCACTGATTTGTTTTTGTTTTGTTTTTGAATGTCAGAAATGTATATTTGTGAATGTTGAGATGTTATATTGGTTTCACTGGTAAAAATAAATAATTGAAATGGGTATATATTTGTTTTTTGTTAAGTTGCCTAATAATTATGTACAGTAATAGTCACCCGCGCACACAGATATCCCCCTAAAATAGCTATAACTAAAAACAAACTAAAAACTACTTCCAAAACTATTCAGCTTTGATATTAATTAGTTTTTTGGGTTCATTGAGAACATGGTTGTTGTTCAATAATAAAATTAATCCTCAAAAATACAACTTGCCTAATAATTCTGCACTCCCTGTACACCTACTCTAAGCCCCCTAATAAAATAACAAAGCCCCCCAAAATAAAAAAATGCCCTACCCTATTCTAAATTAAAGTTCAAAGCTCTTTTACCTTACCAGCCCTGAACAGGGCCCTTTGCGGGGCATGCCCCAAGAAGTTCAGCTCTTTTGCCTGTAAAAAAAAACATACAATACCCCCCCCAACATTACAACCCACCACCCACATACCCCTAATCTAACCCAAACCCCCCTTAAATAAACCTAACACTAAGCCCCTGAAGATCTTCCTACCTTGTCTTCACCCTGCCAGGTTCACCGATCGGTCCAGAAGAGCTCCTCCGATGTCCTGATCCAAGCCCAAGCGGGGGGCTGAAGATGTCCATGATCCGGTCGAAGTCTTCATCCAAGCGGGGCAGAAGAGGTCTTCCATCCGATTGAAGTCTTCATCCAGGCGGCATCTTCTATCGTCATCCATCCGGAGCGAAGCGGCAGCATCCTGAAGACCTCCGATGCGGTACATCCATCCTGCCCGACGACTGAACGATGAATGACGGTTCCTTTAAATGATGTCATCCAAGATGGCGTCCCTCGAATTCCGATTGGCTGATAGGATTCTATCAGCCAATCGGAATTAAGGTAGGAATATTCTGATTGGCTAATGGAATCAGCCAATCAGAATCAAGTTTAATCTGATTGGCTGATCCAATCAGCCAATCAGATTGAGCTCGCATTCTATTGGCTGATCGGAACAGCCAATAGAATGCGAGCTCAATCTGATTGGCTGATTGCAAACAATGGGGCTGCGTTAAGAGCTGAACGCGGCTTTTTTGCAGGTGTTAGGGTTTTTTTTTAGCTCAAACAGCCCCATTGTTTCCTATGGGGGAATCGTGCACGAGCACGTTTTTGAGGCTGGCCACGTCCGTAAGCAACTCTGGTATCGAGAGTTGAAGTTGCGTTAAAAATGCTCTACGCTCCTTTTTTGGAGCCTAACGCAGCCTTTATGTGGACTCTCAATACCAGAGTTATTTTTATGGTGCGGCCAGAAAAAAGATGGCGTTAGCTACGCGGGTCCTTACCGACAAAACTCTAAATCTAGCCGTTAGTGTTTTTACTCTCTGGATACAGCTTCATGATCTCATCCTGCAAATACAAATATTGTGTTAATAACAAAAAAAAAACATTTTAGGTTCATTTTTTTTACTTAAAACATTCATGATCTTCATGATAACATAAAGATATCAATACTTCCCCCTTTGTTTGCGTGAAACACCCCATGTGTCACGCAAACACAATATAACAGCAAACTAAAAGACAATTCATACACTCCGTAGTATACTATTCTTAACATCAGGCAAAATCAAATACACCTCAATATTCAATATTCCATTCATACAGCACCCTACCACACGCATTCACTCAAAATAAAAACATAGCATTCTCTGAGAAAACACTTAAAACCAGCTGTCCATTACACAAAACAAAACATTAACAGCTGGCACAAACTTTTAACAACCACAATTAACCTGAAATTCAACACATATACTTACACATTACTGAAACACAGCACTTGCCAAACACTCGGCTTGATTTGGAGTTTGGCGGTAGATGGGTTGCTAACGCCACGCATGTTTTATGTCTAACGCACGGCATTGTTTGACTCTGGTATTTAGAGTTCAATAAAGACCATCTAACGATGCTCCTAACGCGTGTATGTCACACGCGGAATCCTGCCCGTGTTAGACAGTCTCCCATAGAGATCAATGGAAAAGCAAAAAAATAGCTTTTTTCACCTAACATTCGATCTCGCGAGAAATACGCACGGCTCGGTCATATGACGCATACCACATCATGCACAACAATAACACGCAGCAAATGTCACAACAACAATCAATCAACAAAGCACACAAGCATTACACATTCACAAGCGGGGGGATTTTTAATAAAATTTAATACGGGGAATACGCATATACTTTAAGATGCGGAAATTCGCAAAATAACAACAAGGAATAAAAAATATATATATACACTAGAAAAATAATCGCATTCAATATCACTATAATTTAGGACAAACATACATATACAACACTTCACTAATACCACACCATCGCAAATTCACATTTAAACAGAATACTATTGGACAATGTTATAGAAAACGACCACTATGACATCATCGCATTCTACACATTCCACAAATACTAACTCAAAATGAGCATGCGCAAATTCACACAACTAATACACATTGCACTAATATTAATTGCTAATAAAGCACACCTGAACACAATTTACAACGGAAATCGGTACATCATTAAACATTTACACAGGGTATATAAGCACCACACAAGCAGGGCTTCTTTGACTGTGTTGCTGGTGGGTCTTTGGAGATTGGAGGTTTAAGATTAGAGAGTTTGTGCATTATTGTGAGTTAGTGTTAGCGTGAGAGAGTCAGTTGTTAGTGTTATCGTGAGTGAGTTAGTGGGAGTAGGAGAGAGTCTGTTAGTGGGAGCGTGAGTGAGTTAGTGGTAGTGGGAGTTGTTAGTGAGAGTTGTTAGTGAGAGTTAGTGCTAGTGGGAGCGTGAGTTAGTGGTAGTTAGTGAGAGTTAGTGGGAGTGTTTGTTAGTGAGAATTAGTAGTAGTGTGTTAGTGAGAATTAGTAGTAGTGTGAGTTAGCGAGCGAGTGATTTTTCTGTACACTTAACACCTTTACACGCAAACACATTCAATACATACATACACTTTATCAATAACACTACATACACTCCATACCCCATACCCCCTCATACTACACTCCATACCCCATTCCCTGTAGTCCCATTCCCTTTCATCCCATTTACTCTTATCCCATACCCCATACCCATCCCATACCCATCAGCTAGTTACATTTAGTTTACATATCCTCCTTTTAGTCTTCTTCTGCTTTTGGTTTATTTAAATACTCCTTACCCTCTTTTTTTTTTACATCCCTCTCACACTTTCAGCACTTTTTTTGTCTTTTTAGTTCTTTATTTTGACCCCCTTTCATTTCATCACACTCACTTTTTGTTTGATTATTTGGGGTTTAGTTTAGGGAACAGATGGAGGGCAGGCAGGGGAGAGGTAGAGGGGGGAGGAGAGGGAGGTGGAGAGGAACAGGGCAGGAAGGGGGGCAGGAAGGGGGGCAGGAAGCGGGGGTGGAAGCGGTGGGTGGACCCAGCCACTTGGTTCAAGATGAACAAGTGGCTGGGCCCAGTGGCGGACAGAGTAGGGCTTCACAGTCCGGGAAACAGAGGGCATCGTCACAGGGGAAGGCCAAGGTGACTAGGGAGGCGAGGTTTTCGATGGAGGAGAAGGAGGCCCTCGTAGAGGCCTATATGGCCAGGTATAGGAGGCTGCAGCACCAGAAGACTACCCCGACTGACAAGAGGAGGCTCTGGAATGAGATAAGGAATGCAGTCAATGCAGTGGGTGGCCGGAACAGAGATATGGACTCTATAAAACATCGCTACCGGGACTGTAAGATGGATCTCAAGAAAAAGTTTAGCCTGGAGGCCCGACATTCTGCAGGAACCGGTGGCGGACCTGCCCTGGAAATAGAGTACTGCCGATGGGAGGAAATGTTGCGGCCCAGCATCTCCGAGGTGGATGTAGTCGGTATCGGAGGAATTGATACCGGCAACCTGCCATTCTCATCTGACGGTAAGCTCATTTAAGAATAAATTCACATACAAATGTATTTCAAGGGACACTATACGCAAACCTTTACTTTCATGATTGAGGTAGCGAATACAATTTGACAAAACATTCAAATGTACTTATATTACCTAATTTGAATCATTTTTGAGATATATTTTAATGAAGAAATAGCCATGCACACGGTGAAACAATCACAGGAGGCAGCTATATTCAGCTAACAATCAGCATCTTCTAAGCATATTTAGATATGCTTTTCAGCAAAGAATATCCAGAGAATGAAGCTAATTAGATAAGAAAAGTACATTAGAAAGTTGATTATAAATGTATGCTTCTAAATCATGAAAGATAAAACATTGGGTTTCATGTCCCTTTAAGGATGATATTAATGCTATAACGTTCTTTACACGCATTCAATTACTTTGCGGTTACATCAGTATCTAGGCTATAGGTTAGGTGTGCATTTAAACAGACTGAAAACAAACGCTAAAACATTCAGATTGACCAGAGATATCACAAACACGGTTTAGAAAATGCGGAAATCGTATTGATTGTTAGATTTCAAAGTGGATTAATGATTCTGCATTTGTCATTGTATCGTAAGCTAAGTCATTTAAAGCTTGATTTGCAAATATGCTAATATATACATTTTTTTTTTTTCTAATATACAGAGTCTGGGGAGGAGGCAGCACAACAAATACAGCCTCCTCCATCTCCCCGGGATGAGAGTGGTGGGGAGGAATTTCCACTTCGGAGGGAAGAGGCCCCCCATGACGAAGAGGGCACGGAAGCAGATGAAGAGGCCCCGGAAGCAGAGGAGGAGGCCGCGGAACCAGAGGCCCCTCAAGGACCCGCACCCCGCCGTGCACGGGCACCCCGCCGTGCACGGGTACCCCGCCAAGCACAACAAGAGGAAATAGCGGAGGTTTGGGTTCTACTGGACTACATAGACCAGATGCGTAACTCCCGGATACAAAATATCGAAGGCCGAACTCGAATTCTTGATGGACAAAACCAAATAATTGAAGGCCAAAACCAAATAATAAACATACTTAATAGAATCGAACAAGGGCAAAACAGAATCATTAATCTACACCAAGAGATGTTCAATTTTTTCCGGGAGGCGCATGCTGGTCTGCCTCCTGGTCCGCCTCCTGCTGCTGGGCCTCCTGCTGCTGGGCCTCCTGCTGCTGGGCCTCCTGCTGCTGGCCCATCTCCTCCTGCCGGCCCATCTCCTCCTCTTCAGCCATCTCCTCCTCTTCAGCCATCTTCTCCTCCTCAGCCATCTTCTCCTCCTCAGCCATCTTCTCCTCCTCAGCCATCTTCTCCTCCTCACCTTGGTCATCCCAGTACTCTTCCTTCCACTCTTCCCACAACATCTCCAAGGAGAACTCTTCGGAGTCAGCAGTTGCCCCTCCCAGAGCCTCAGCCCCGTGGGAAGAGGGGAAGGAAGAGGAAGTAAGTATTTGTTTTCATGTTTAATGTTTTTTTTCTTTAATGTGTAATGGATAGGTATGTGATGATGTGGTTTTCATACACTTGTGGACCACACTCTGTATATAATCTACTTCTATGGGACCGGGTCCATGGAGGCAGATTGTTTGCAGAGTGTGGGTTATAAGTGTGTGAAAACCACATCATCACATACCTATCCTTGTTCATGATATTGATTGGTTTCTGTGATGTGATGTCCAAACTGTTTCCCGAATCGCAAACAAAATTACCATTACAATTATCCATGATGGCATATTACTGTTTGAATGCCAATAACACAGCTTAAAGGGACAGTCAGAAAATGATTGATTACAAAGAAAACACTGTATTACGCATTATCAAGTTGGAAACAACAAAACATGGAGAAATACGTGTGACTTATGTGCTTACCCTTGTATCTATGACTATGAAAAATGACCACTTATTTGTTGTTCTGACATAACAACATTTTAGATATCAATGATCAATACATGGTAAATAATATGCTGTATGAGCACAAGGTTTTACATATACAAATGCTATCCAAATGCCCTCTAGTGGTCAAATTGCATAATGATTACATGCACTCTTCAAGCTCGAAGAAATGAGCACACGAACCTCATAGGTTTAGCAAGCAAATTAAAATAAACATAGACAAATGATTAATTGGTGAGAAACATTTGATATCATTGATATTACAAAATTGACTTTTAGAATAATGCAAAACATGATTTGTTTTCTAAACTGTCCCTTTAACAAAATTACATATGCTAACATATATTTGAAGATTGTTGGTATATCTACATGTACTTGTTCAAACAATAATTTTTGAAATCAGATTTATATTGACGTGTTAAATAAAGTCTATTTTCTTAAAGAGACATTATTGTGTTAATTTATTTTTATAAAGACATTTGTTTTAACAATGAATATGGTTTAAAGTCCTTTTAGGAGTGGGGGGTGAAAATATGCTAACAATAATATATTTGGAGATTAACCAATGTGGAACTCATACATGATACAAAAATAAACATTTGCATTAAAGGGACAGTATACTATATTTTTAACAGAACTGTATGTAATAGACACTACTAGAAACAACAAGATTAACATATACTGATATCAATATTATAAAGCTTTAAACACTTTCAAAGAAAATCGGGTTAGCTCTATTGAAAATATAGATGAACCCCCATTACAACCGTAAAACAAGACAATACACCATCATACACAAAACAGGAGAAAGTTGGAGATGGTACTCACATGAAACTTAGAGGCTTGGCGAGGAGTCTGAAAATTATTTACATTTTATTTGAACAGAAGCAAAATGAAACGTGTATTTGCTAAACAATGGACTATCTAACTAGAGAACAAATTAAAAGATTTGATTTATAATGTGAGTGTCTAATGAACCTTTAATAAAATATACAACAAAATTACATTTAGAAGAAGTCGGCATCATATATTTAGCATATGATAAAGATAAATGCATATTGATTACTTTATTCCAACACAATAGCGCATATTTATGAATTAGATATCTTTAACATTAAACACAACAGTCATTTTTCAGAAAAAGGAACATATTGTTGACAAACATATTAAACAGCATGGACTATAGAGGTTTGCACTTGCCTCGAAATATCATATGCATGAAAACATTTTGCTTTCGTTCGTTTATTCAACCAGACATCCAGCAAAAGAGAATGTGGTGGTCTTTATCAGCTACGGGTCAACAATGTAACATGATGCAAATAATCCATATTCGCAAGGTTTTTAAAATTGGCTTCATTCACAAACGTGTTTAACGTGCACAAACAAATATTGCGGGACTACGTAATACAATCAGACGTTTTTTTACCTTTGCATGTGACGTCTTAATTAACATGGTGCTTCCTTGATCACGTAAGAACGCCATCCAATAAAAGGCACATTCTTTATCACGTAAGAACGCAAACCAAAAAAGGCGCATCCTTGATCGCGTCAAAACGCAATCCAATAAAAGGCACATTCTTGATCACGTAAGAACATCAGTCAATACAAGGAATCATTGGACAGCCTGGCAGGTGACGTCTTAAGCAACATGGCACATCCGAGATCGCTGAAAATCCGCAGCCAATACAAGGACTCAGTTGACAGCTTGGCATATCAATAAGAAACGTATTTATATTTTAGTAACTAGTATGTGTGTAGATTGCTATCTAGGAATGTCACGAAATCATGAATCATCTTTTCGGACTTGACTGTCCCTTTAACTATAGCTATGGTGTATATCTTTAACATTTAAAAGATACACATGAGAAATACATATGCCATTGATGTTTTAAGATATGTTTAGATTGTTTTGGAATAACAATAATGACACATGTATTGATTAAACGTGTCATTTATTCAAGTTGAAATATGGTCAGCCTACCTATAGCCATATATGGGAGGAGAAGTATTTTGTTAACATATTTGTTAAAAAATATTCATCATCTAAAATATGCGCATAACACACAGAGATTTATTTGGTTACACTTTTACAATAAGATAGAATTGAAAATGAAATACATGTGCTGTCAACATTACAATAAGATTGTTTATTAATAAGATTATATGTCCTTGTTCATGTAAAAAGGCCAAAAACGCTTTAGAAATGGAAATACATTCATTAACAATTCTGCTCACCATCACTTAAAGGGACATTATTTTGTTTTTAAAAAGAGGATACACATAGACAATACTATTTCAATAAAATGAGCACTTTACAGGGATTATATCATTGTATCAATCCTCAGATCATTTGTTAAAGGTTCATCAATTCATGCAGAGTTTCTAAATACACACATGGATGTGAAAATTGAAATATACATATATACACAAATAACAATCTATATATACATATATAAAAGAATTACTATGCTAATCATAATCATGCAATGATAAAGCTTTGAGAAAAATATATAAAGACAAATAATAAAATTACATTGGAGATGTTAATCTTAAAGTCATTTACAATTGTATTACATATATGATTCTTGAAAATCCATTATTTTTGGTAGGTCCCTTTAAGGATCAACCAGATAAACTAGAGATTCCAATCAATAAAATGAAGAATGAGGACAAAGAATCGTGCAATGACATGTCTTTTATTAGTATGTAAGAAAACATCAACAACGTTTATAAATAATCTTGTAAAAATAAGGAATATTTGAGCCATATGACAAGGTAACAGAGTGCATCACAGTCCATGAAGAGAGTTGCCAAGGGCCAGCATAGCCCCATTGGAGACATATGACATGGTAACACAGTGCATCACAGTCCATGAAGAGAATTGCCAAGGGCCAGCATAGCCCCATTGGAGACATATGACAAGGTAACACAGTGCATCACAGTCCATGAAGAGAATTGCCAAGGGCCAGCATAGCCCCATTGGAGACATATGACAAGGTAACACAGTGCATCACAGTCCATGAAAAGAGTTGCCAAGGGCCAGCATAGCCCCATTGGAGACATATGATAAGGTAAAAGAGTGCAACAGGCACAACAATAAACTTAGAAAAAGGCCAAATGGCAACTATAACAAAAACATCAACATGTGGACGGAGGATTCTTATCTGCGCCCTTGGAGCATCTCCAGATCCTCCACTTACTGGTCATCCTCTTCATCGTCCTGTGCATGTCCAGCTCCGGATTCAGGCCTTTAATTTAATAGCATGATCAGCCGCAGAGTCAAATCCTGAACCCGGAGCTGGGCCTGCATGGTGTCGTTCATCCCTCTCAGGACAGCTGCGTTCCTCAACACGGCCTGCTCTACTCGTGCTATACCTTCTAGCATGAGCCATGCTGAGTCACAGCCTAAAATAAAGAATAAATCAAATATTAAGGATAATTACACAATAGACGAAAAAATAAGCAAAGATACATTGTCATCATAAAGACAAATCATTCTTTACATCAATTTGTTTAAATTGATTCTTTACACATTAAATATGTTATTCAGACAGACCGAAATCATTAAAGGGACAGTTTACTCAAACATGTTGTCCCCTTTAATTGGTTTTCGATGATCCACTTATACAGCTTGAGTGTATAAAATCTTGTTAAAGGATTTACATTGTACTTACATTAGCAATTTAAATATTTTAATTATACTGTGGTAGGCACACCTATCCTTAAACATTTTGGCGTTGAGGACAAGCTGTGTAAACATACAACTTGAAGAAATTACATTCCCACTGGGTTAGACAAGAGATAATGTATCAACATTTGTACATAAATTGTTGGATCCAAGTAGTGGTGATTGGTATATGTAGTGATATCAAATTAAAGGGACACTGAACCTAAATATTTAATTGACTGATTCAGATAGAGCATGACATTACAAATATGACAAAATTACACATATTCTTTAAATGTTAGAATTCTCTAGCTAGATTTTGAAGGCAAGGATGTAGGTTTATAGGGCAGGCCATATTTGTTTATCAACTTTGGTTGTCCCTGCTGGTTGATGGATACATTCATCCAACAATAAAGAAATGATATCCACAATTATTTTCAATTTAAAATTAATTCTAGGAATTTCTTTGTTTCAATAAAGATAGTAAGAGAATCAAGAATAATTCATAAGAGTAGTAAATTATAAATTTGATTAACATTGCATGCTCTATTTGAATCACAATAGAAACAATTTTCCTTCAGTGTACCTTTAAGTATCTTATAATGTGGATTTTGAATGATATTTACAGCTGTGCCTGGGAAGGACAATCCGACACCCAGGACAATGAAGGTTGAGACAGGGGGGAGGGATGGGATTGTGTTGGGGAGGGATGGGATTGGGTTGGGGAGGAATGAGCTGCTGCTCCGGGGTAGGCCGTACAGCTGGGGAGTGGTGAGTTGGGGTCTGGGCAGCTGTACGGCCCATAATACGGGGAGAGCGGTGAAGGGGGGTGAAGGGGCGTGTTTTGGGAGGGTCAGGGAAGGGGCGTTTTTTGGGAGGGACAGGAACTGACAAATGGGAAGGGCCGGCAGGGGTCTGGGCCTGGGCAGGGGTCTGGGCCTGGGCAGGAGTCTGTGCCTGGGCAGGGGTCTGGGCATGGGCAGTGGTCTGTGCCTGGGCAGGGGTCTGGGCCTGGGCAGTGGTCTGTGCCTGGGCAGGGGTCTGGGCCTGGGCAGTGGTCTGGGCATGATCAGGGGTCTGGGCATGGGCAGGGGTCTGTGACTGGTCAGGGGACTGGGCAGGGGCGGAAACCAGATGACCAGAGGTGGAGGATCCATCTGAAAAAAATAATCCAAATATATTAACATCTCATACATCATGAAATCAAATCAACGCATTTCAAATTGATGATGTTTTCAATATACTTCGAAGTGTGTTAGAATTTCTAAACAATTATGAAATGAGGATATGGTATGCATATAGGCACTCAGATGAATATCAATGACTGTCTGTACAAGTATAACATTATTATTGTGTTTTGGCCTGGAATATGCATGTGACATAATGATGGCATGAATTATAAATTTATAAAAAAACATATTTTCATGCTGCCTGATATAGAAAGGGGGCAGTAGTGTATTTGAACAGACAAATAATATTCCTTTTTAAAGTGCAAAAGCTGTAGACTTTGAATGTCTTCAATAAAATGATTTCCAATAAAGCAACATGTTGGAAACATGATAGATATATTTCACATACCATCAGACTCCAAGGCAGCCTCTTCCTCCTCCGTCACACATGTTAAATAAATCTCTGTAAAACATAACATGTTGTGTACACGTTAAGATCAGATATTATAACATATGTTACTGTTGATCAAAGACACACATCAATGTTGCATTAAGGATATACACACCCAAAGTTATGATTTACATCATTTTGATGGAGCATACAAATGACATTTGATTTGTTATTCTCAATGATTCAGATTTTCAATGTATTGTTTGTATTAATTTTAAAATCATAAAAGCATAGTACATAGAACATTTAAGATTTCTCATGTGTGTATCACTTGATGACTGTTGTCAAAAATGAACATGGAAACAAACATATGCTATACATCTTCTGAATAACAAAGGTGTAGACTAAGAAAGTTTTAATTATTAATCTTTCAATATTCAAAGAAAATTAATATATAATCAGAGGAGTAAATTATATGTTTGTTTCAAATGTTATGCTTCATCAGAATCATGCTCATAATATTGATTACCAATACACCTTCAATGACATATAAATGAGTCAATGGACTTACCAGGAGACCGCAAAGGCGGCTCTGTGTCACTGCTGGATTCCTGTGGGCTCCCCACACCAACTCTCTCTATGAATGATATAGATATATATTAGTGAACACATTTGGGATAGCACTAAATCACATCTGTAGTGAATTTTAAGAATAATCAACTTGAAAATGTGAAGAATAGAGCAGTCATTAAACAAACAAAGGCTTGATTGAATCAAGGGGATTCTGTTAAAAATGATGTATTGAACATATGTTTAATTTCTGACTATATTAGACATCAAACTCATCTCATACGATGCTATTGCATATCTAAATATACCCATTGATCAATGTTCTTAAAAGAATACACACAAACCACATTTTGAATAACAGCTGTTGACAAATATAAACAAAGACATGTGGTACATTGAGCCATTTGTGCAATGTACAGTAATCTTGTTTAGGACACAACACATATTTATCACAATACTAAACCAAATTGATTAGTACAAATATGTAATCATGGTGCTGTTAGAGTATGCTGATATCTATAAAGTAACTCCAACAGTGAATATGTGAATTATATATCAATATTGTCTAATCCAAAGAATGTAAAGATTAATTAATCTATTGTTTATTAAAGGGACACTGACATGATTTATTTCAATCATTGATTTCACTGTTCAAACTGTTCCAAATGATTTAACATTGACTCCTATTATAATTTGAATGTTGCTACATTTTAATCTTAAAGGCAGATAAGCAATATTGGATTCAATAAATATTTTTTGTTGAAGGTATCCACCAATCATCAATCAAAACCCTGGTTGGTCAACCAAAATTGAGCTGCAGATAAACGTACATTCTTGATTTTAAAATACATTTAGCAATTGAATATTTCACATATGATTATAGTATTATATTTAAATGTTGATTAATATTGCATGCTCTATCTGAATGACAACATTAATAATTTTAGATCAGTATCCCTTTAATATAAAATTATATTGATTTGACAATGTTGTTGTTAATGAATTCTCTACTCCATATGTTGATGTAATGAATGGGATTGAGCATGCAATTCCAATCTAATATGTTATTTAAGGATATCCTAAGAATTATTTAATTTTCATCTATTAAAAGGACATGAAGCTCTAAATGTGTAATTGTATACTTTTTTAAACTATGTACTACTGTTATCTGAACACATGATTTTAACTTTTGGAAATATGCCAATTTATGTATAGAAAAACAGCCGGATAATACCAGTAATGCATTGTTTAACCTAAACCAAAATCCATTAATTTGTTTATGAAATAAAACAATAGACTGAACCAATGTAGCTCATAAAATGTTTAAACAAAACAATAAAATCACATTAAAAAATAATTCTATGTAAAATTTAGTTGGCATGTCCCTTAAATGTAGTGATCAATTTCAAAAATTGAATCTATATTTTTAAAATCTAAACATATGCAAAATTGTGTGTATTATTTAAAAATGTATACAAATAAGATTAAGCAATACACAAGGGAAGAATATAAATTGGACATTCAAAGAATCTGACATTAAAATTAAGAAATCCAGAATAGATGGGATATCTTAAATTCAAAAAAAATCAGAGTAGTCTTACAATGTAATCCTATTTTTTTGTTTTATTTATTCTTATTTGCAAAAGGTTTTAAAATCCATTTTGCAGATACATATAAATATTGAACAATGTGGATTTAGTATGTAATGTTCTGTCCATGTTTCTAAGACAAATGTCAATTAAAATGAGACATACCATACTGTGACAAGCCCTGCCTTGAGGATCCAGCACCAACATCCAGATTTGTAATATATTAAATGAGGATTGGATATCATTAATACAAATCATGCCATGTTTAAAATCTTTACATTATTAGCAAATCAATTAAAAAATATTAATCCTTTGGTAGTCCCATGAGTTAATTGTTTCCTCAATTCAAATTATGATAAATATATCCTGTACTCTTATTTTCAATCAGTTGTGTTGTTTACTGTAGCTTAAATTATTTTTTGGTGTTATTTCATTCTCATCAATTGATGGGCATATGTTATAATTTATTTGGATTCTTCTTTTTTTATTATGTATAATATTGAAAATAAGAATACTGTATTCTTCACATATATAATAATACACATTTCATTTTGACCAACATGTGTAAAGCAATGCCACTTACAGCTAACCCATGTTAACGTGTATGCGCAATTCCATTTTCGTGATCATTGCGCAATGATTCCAAGCGGAATTACGCATCCGTCATTTGACCAACATGTATAAAGCAATGCCACTTACAGTTAACCCATGTTAACGTGTATGCGCAATTCCATTTTCGCGATCATTGCGCAATGATTCCAAGCGGAATTACGCATCCGTCATTTGACCAACATGTATAAAGCAATGCCACTTACAGCTAACCCATGTTAACGTGTATGCGCAATTCCATTTTCGTGATCATTGCGCAATGATTCCAAGCGGAATTACGCATCCGTCATTTGACCAACATGTATAAAGCAATGCCACTTACAGCTAACCCATGTTAACGTGTATGCGCTATTCCATTTTCGCTCTGTGACGCATATTCTGTAGAGCGCAAGAAACATCATTCCTATTTCATGTGTCACTAATATAAAATCAGATATCTAAACATCATATGTAGTGTATGTGGTAAGATCTGTATATGTTTAGTATCTGACTATATACACATTTTTAAAAAACAAACAAATATTAAGATATTATATGAAGTTGGATAATTACCTGGTTCAGATTCTCCATCTCCTCCCAGGCCACCAGACGGAGAAGCAGCTGCCCTGGCCCCCGCGTCAGGACTTTCAGATCCCGCAGCTGGGAGGGAAGAAGAGGAGGCCGAGGATGGCGAGGATCTAAATCTTTTGGGGACCCGGAGATTGAGGAGCTTGCATAAAGTCACCTCATAAGGGAGTAGGTACAGTCTCCGCAGGGCCTCTCTTTTGCCCCCTCTTTTACGGGCTTGTACCCAGTCCCTTATGAGGTTGACTTTTTTTGTTAAGCGCAACCTCATATCTCCGAATCTCCTCATTATTTGATCCTGGCTCCTCTGGACGTCACACACCAATCTAACCGCATTGGTGATAGACTCCCAGAGGGCCTTCTTAACATGCGCATCTGTCAACCTCCTCTTGTTCCCAAACAGCTGGGGATAAAAGTCCTTGACGGCGTGGACCAGTGCAGCGCTCTCCTCCTTGGTGAACCTGGGAGCTGACATGCCTGCTGGGTTGTAGATTTTTTTTATAAGAAAATAAGATATACTGCCTGCATGCATTAGAGAACTGACATTAGAGAACTGACAAAGATGGCAACGTGTAATGGACTTTTATATGGTGAAGTAAACATGAGATGCACCATGGGACAAGTTATCTGTACATCTGATTGGATAAAAGTTTGAAATATTGTTAGAATGTCTGTGAGACCATCCTGACTCAAGTTGTGTTTGTGTGATGAACTCTGATTGGCCGTTCCTTAATGTTTCATATCTTAGTAACTTCCTTACACATACCTCCTGGTGGTGCTGTAACTTCATTTTTCATGTAGACTTATTTGTAACTCATGGGCCTGTCATGCGGATATGTGTGACGCAGATTTAATATCCGTGATCCGTTAAATATTAATGATTAAATTCTCTTTAAAATCTAATACTGTCACATTATTAAATGTTGTAGACATTTCTCGGTTTAATAACGGTCTGTTTCTTTAATACAAATACACATTTAATATTGTATGTCTTTATTGTTCATAAAATCCATTTCTTGACTTATTGTGAAGTATTGATATTTCTCTATTAAATGTATTTCATAATGCACATTGATTGTGTGCTATTGCGTGACATTAGACTCTAATGTTTAAAGATGCTAATCTGGTGTTTCAAGATGCGTTTCCCACGCAATATTTCTGAATGTTCAAATTCAGGTTATAATGTCAGTAACTTGGATAATCTGTTTATAAATGTTAAACTACAGGTTTGTTTGTTATTAGTAAATAAACCTCGATCTTGTATTTGTCTGAAGTGCTCATATATGTTATTGTGCAATGGCGTCTTTATTTTTAAATATACATTACAACCAAACAATTGTATCAAATGATCTGTAGAGATAGAAAATTGTTTAGACTTTAAAATGTAAATCAATTTATCTTAGTATTTAGATATCCTTAACAGAAGAAATTTAAATGCACATGGTTGAGCCAATCACATAAGGCATCTCTGTGCATCCACCAATCTTCATCTACTGAGCCTATCTCGATATGCCTTTCAAGCAAAGTATGTCAAGATAAGAAGAGAAGTAAATACACTCTTTAAATCTCTTAAAGGGACACTGTCCAAACAAATTTAGCGTTCGTGATTCAGATTGAGCATGAAATGTTAAACAACTTTATAATTTAATCTGATTCTCAAATGTTAAGAATTATCTTGTTATCTTTCTTTGCAAATCAATAATGATATTTTAGATTACGGACAATTGTTGCAAAAAACCTGGGTTGTCCTTGATGATTGTTGGATAAATTAATCCAACAAAAAAAACCAAGTTCTGTCCAGAGTACTGAAGCAAATAAATTATGTATTTAATGCCTTATTTTTAAAGTAATGATAGCAACATCACAAGGAGCATTCATAATATGAGACAATTTTTAAAGTTGCTTAAAATAGAATACTCATTCAGAATGTATAAATCATTATTTTTTTAACTGTCTCCCTTTAAGTATATTTTGAGTTCAATGTGATGTCTAACCCAAGAGGTAAGATTTTAAAAACTACATAATATTAATAACTATAGTTAAATGACTCCACTAGAAAATAAAATCGATTAATCTGGCATCCAATAACTAGCTTGTGAAAAATATCAAGTTAAATGACCTACCATTTATAAATGTAAAAATTAAAATAATTTTTAAAATAATGTTTTGAGATACCTAAGGAAGATACAAGATCTTATAAAATTAATTTTACATTCAACAACACTGTCACTTTAATGTAATTGAACCACTTCCCCTTCTTAAAAGTGAAAACAAATAATTTATGACAAATTTTGACTACATATCCAAAATTATTTTAACATCTAAGAATTTCCAAAGAAAAGCATCGATGGATCTCACTCCCCAATTAATGTTAAAAAATATATTTTAATGTAATATTCTCGGAATCAGTGGATTTTCTAAAATTAATGCATTGTCAAATAGACAACTACCAGTCATGGGAGTCAAAAAAATTTTTATTGACAGATTATATGGATATTTATTATAATCTGTTCAAAAGAGTGTATTTAATAATAAAATGTTTATTATTACCATTTAAAAAATTAAAATTTTCTGAAACAAAAACAAAAAAATATTCCTGGAAGTCATCAGATGCCAATCTGAAATTAAAAAACAAAATTTTAACAAAGTTAATACACACGTTGTCAAATATTCATAAAATACATTTACAATCATCTTGTGTCTATGCTCTAACTTTTTTCAAGATATTTATTAATTAAATTTAAAAAAAAAAAGAAACATACACCATTATATTGTGTAATAAAAAATAAATTTAAATATCTGAATTTCTAATTATACATAATAATGTATATCACATTTCAATAATATATATGTATGCTGAACATAAATGTCATATTTCATGTCCATTCAAATACCTCTATATCAACTATAATATGTATTCCTTTTTCTGATTGTGATCCCTAAATATCTAATGATGAAATAAGTATGACTAATGTATGTAAGCTACCAATAATCAACATTCTTCCTGTTATTCTTAACTAGCATGCATTGGTACACCAACCTGGATAATGCATGGTCTTTGAAAGTCAATTCAGGGGTAAATAGTTGATCTTCAATAGGTGTCTTATTCATCAGTTCATAAAATAGAGGACTGTGAAATACCATCTAAAAAAGTAAAATCATCTAAGTGTCTGATTGTGATCCCTAAATATCTAATTAAGAACTAAATATGACTAATGTATGTAAGCTACTAATATTCAACATTCTTCCTGTGATTCTTAACTAGCATGCATTGGTACACCAACCTGGATAATGCATGGTCTTTGAAAGTCAATTCAGGGGTAAACAGTTGATCTTCAATAGGTGTGTTATTCATCATTTCAAAAATAGAGGACTGTGAAATACCATCTAAAAATTAGAAAATCATCTAAGTGTCTCCAATAGGATGCCTCCACAGCCTTATTCTATCAAATAGTTGGCACTTACCATGTGAACATGTCTTTGTATGGTTTTCAAGGTCAGCAGATTGGAAAGATAATGCCAGACATGATCCCATTGGTATACTTCAATTTCAATCTTGGCTTTTTCCACTGTCAGTCTGGGCAATCTTCACTGTCAGGCTTCTAATTCTTCCCTTTCAGTCTTTAGATTAAGTCAGCTCCCCAATGGCAGAAAAAGTTTATTAAAAATTACTACAAGTGTGTGAATCAGTTCTGTACCCCTCTCCCACCCCCCATTTCAGCATAAATTTCTGTCACTAGCTTACTAAGCGTGTGTAGCATCTTGTGTTATGTTCTATCAAGTGTGAAGATGAGTCATATTGAGCAGAACAAACCTCTAATGTGTGACATTGAACCATAGTCATGCTAGAGGATCCCTTTCTGAGTATTTACATTTTAAGTAATGTGTAAACTAAATACTAGTTTAGAAAATGTATGCCATATGATGTATTTGTGTACAATTCATGCCAGCAACAGTCCATACATTTATACTTACCATCTGATGTCCTCTTTAAAAACCAGGTGGCAAAGACTCGCTACAGGACCCAATGCCGAGAACATCACCTATATTAATAAATGAAATACATTTTTAGCATTTGATGAACAATCCTAACATGTTTGCACAATTCTCTACTTGTCATTTCCCTAGAGTTCACATCTATTTACAATACTCCAGTCTAACTTCTATTCTTTACCGTCTAAAGTGGTGGTTGATGATGTCTGCTCTGACATTGAGCCCCTCATCCCGGAATGGCCCCTCTAGAACAGGATCATCCTCCTCATCTCTGAGGAGGTTTCGGTCCGCCGGGACGGCCTGCAGCATCCCAGCCCGCTGTGCAATATTATGCAGGACGCTACAGGCTACAACGATCTTAGCCACCTTCTTTGGGTTGTACTGGAGGGCTCCTCCTGACCTGTCCAGGCACCTGAACCTCATCTTCAGGAGCCCGAACATCCGTTCAACCACCGCCCTGGTTCTCTTATGAGCCCTATTGTAGCGCTCCTCAGACACATCAGTCGGGCTACGCAAGGGGGTAATGAGCCAAGGCTGGCTCATGTACCCAGAATCACCTATAAATTATGAACAGAACATAATTAAAACAGAATCCTCAAAATAGTATTTGGAGTCCAATAAAAAGTTTTGTACACGATAATCCAGTAACAATTTTTTTTTTAAAATTAAAAAATCTAGTTCAATATTATTCTCTATCTTCCCATTTCATCTAAGACATGCTACATATCTGCATTGAACTAAAAGACATTAGCGGAAAGAGACAATGACATGGTTAAATTGCATTAGCTAATATCTTCCCATTTCAGCTAAGACATGCTACATATGCATATTTCTCCTAAACCAAACCTTGTGTAAAATGCTAACTACATGGTTACATTGCATTCTCTATTCGAGCATTTAAGGTAAGACATGCTACATATCTGCATTGAACTAAAAGACATTAGCGGAAAGAGACAATGACATGGTTAAATTGCATTAGCTAATATCTTGCCATTTCAGCTAAGACATGCTACATATGCGTATTTCTCCTAAACCAAACCTTGTGTAAAATGCTAACTACATGGTTACATTGCATTCTCTATCTGAGCATTTAAGGTAAGACATGCTACATATCTGCATTGAACTAAAACTAGACATTAGCGGAAAGAGACAATGACATGGTTAAATTGCATTAGCTAATATCTTGCCATTTCAGCTAAGACATGCTACATATTCATATTTCTCCTAAACCAAACCTTCTGTAAAATGCTAACTACATGGTTACATTGCATTCTCTATCCGAGCATTTAAGATAAGACATGCTACATATCTGCATTGAACTAAAACTAGACATTAGCGGAAAGAGACAATGACATGGTTAAATTGCATTAGTTAATATCTTGCCATTTGAGCTAAGACATGCTACATATGCGTATTTCTCCTAAACCAAACCTTGTGTAAAATGAAAACTGCATGGTTACATTACATTCTCTATCTGAGCATTTAAGGTAAGACATGCTACATATCTGCATTGAACTAAAAGTAGACATTAGCGGGGAAAAAACAAATTGGTTAAATTGCATCCTATAGCTGAACATGACGCTAACATTTTAAAACTACAGTGGCAATTGTCAAACTAATTAACCATGTTGTGCACAAATACTCACCAACGAGATAACCAGGGGGCATTTGTCTTTCCTCAAACGGTCTCCACAGGGACGACAGAGAGAGGATGCGGGCATCATGACTAGCCCCTCCAAAATTCGCACACACATGCATAATCCTCATCCGTGCGTCACAAACATACTGCACGTTGAGGCTATGAAAATGTTTGCGATTTCTGAAGGGCAAGTCATCAATTGGAGCACGCAGCACAATGTGGGTACAATCTATGGCTCCCAAGACATTGGGCATTTCAGCAATATCAAAGAATTCCCGCTTCAGGCGCCTTCAATCACCATCATTCTGTGGAAATCCTATGTATTGCTTACTGATACGTACCATGGCGTCCAGAAAGTTATCAAACACCACAGAGAATGTACCTTGAGCCATGCCATGCATGTACAGTTCTCCGGATTGAAAACTCCCGGAGGCCAGGACATATAGACAGCTTAGCATCTTACTCATGGCGGGAACAGCAGTCCTTATTCTTATACGTGGCTCCAAATGAGGTTTAAGAAGATCGTAAAGGCCAATGAGCTGTTCGCGATCGAGCCGATACTTATCATAAACCTCAAAGTCGCTCATGTTTTCCAAGGTGGGTCTCACCCTGTAGACAGGAGGACCTCAAACCAGACGACCCTTTCGTCTCAGTCTGAGCCGCCGAGGCTGCCTGATTCGACCAACAGCTAGTTCGCCAATAGCAGCACCAGGAGCGTCTACCATGTCATCGTCATCCATCTTTCAAAACAGCGTAACAAGGTAAGCACTTGATCTGATGTGGATCACAAGTGATGCTTTGGCCATGTTGTTTGGGGGATTTATAGTACAATTAGTCCAATTGTAGTGAGTTTGTAATGATTGCTGATTGTATTCACTTGTTTGTATGTGAGCGGCGCGAATTCTTTCACAGTGGGCGTTTTTTTGTTGTTTGCTGAAATGTTGTTTTCCAACAATGAATCTCAATGTGAAAGTGTCAAATATCACACATACAGTGCATGTTTGTAATGTTTGATCATATGCGTAATCAATATTTCTTAAACGCGATCTTATAGTAACAAGCACACGTCCAGGCTAACATGAATGAAAGTGCATAGTTGTGTATAATGTGCATCGAATGTGATTGATCAATGTTGCTGCAACATTGTTTGTAAACGATAAAGTAACATCTGCCATCTGTAGTATATATAAGTGATTGCCGAGCTGTCAATATTGTATGCGTCCCTTTAAAATCGCAATAATAATTCCGAACTTCCCGTCTGCCATCTGTAGTATTGTATATATAAGTGATTGCCGAGCTGTCAATATTGTATGTGTCCCTTTCAAATCGCAATAATAATTCCGAACTTCCCGTCTGCCATCTGTAGTATTGTATATATAAGTGATTGCCGAGCAGTCAATAATGTATGCGTCCCATTAAAATCGCAATAATAATTCAGAACTTCCCGTCTGCCATCTGTAGTATTATATATATAAGTGATTGCCGAGCTGTCAATATTGTATGCGTCCCTTTCAAATCGCACTAATGCTGAATAACTTCCGGCTGTCATCTGTAGTATTGTGTATATAAGTGATTGCCGAGCTGTCAATATTGTATGCGTCCCTTTCAAATCGCACTAATGCTGAATAACTTCCGGCTGTCATCTGTAGTATTGTGTATATAAGTGATTGCAGAGCTGTCAATATTGTATGCGTCCCTTTCAAATCGCACTAATGCTGAATAACTTCCGGCTGCCATCTGTAGTATTGTATATATAAGTGATTGCCGAGCTGTCAATATTGTATGCGTCCCTTTCAAATCGCACTAATGCTGAATAACTTCCGGCTGTCATCTGTAGTATTGTGTATATAAGTGATTGCCGAGCTGTCAATATTGTATGCGTCCCTTTCAAATGGCACTAATGCTGAATAACTTCCGGCTGTCATCTGTAGTATTATATATATAAGTGATTTGCGATCTGACAATATTTATTAATTGTCCCATTCAAATCTCCCTAATAATGCTGTTCCAAACTGTTCTTTACGTATATGTTGTATTGTAGTATTGAGTGTTAAAGTTCCGAAAGGGGCGGTACAGTGGTGAATCTGTGATGTGTATGGTTGAATCTTCTAATGACGTCATGATATTATTAACCTGCCTATGTAGTTCTGAAATCCTCATTGTGTTGTTGTATTGTGCTACATTGTTATTGTGTGCTGAATAAAATCTAAATGTGTGCTTTGTGGTTGCGTGATGGGTGATGCGTGTTATGTACATGTACGTATATATTGTGATTGTGTCCCACATATGCTGACTTCTATATAGCGGTCTGACATTGTTGTTCCTTCCCATAAAGTGACATCTGTAATCTGGTGTAATGATGTTCTTGTTGTACGTAATTCCTAATGGTTTCTGGTGATGGAATCATGATGTTAAAAGTACAGTAAAATCCATATGTTCTGTTTTGTGATTCCTCGAGAGAATGTAATGTGTTTTTCCCCCATCATTTGAATGCACATGTATGAGTGAATGTTAAAAGTAATGTATGTACATCCATGACTGATCATGTGTTAAGCCTATGTAGATATGCTGTTGATGCAAGCATATGAGTTGAATAACTGAAATGCAATAATAAAGGTAAATGAGAATTGTTTCCCATTGTGTAGTGTTTGTGAATCCTGAAAAGTTGACATTATTTTTGTGTCAGTTTAATTTTATTTTTTTTTAAATAATTTTTTTTTACTAGTGATGTTGATTTGTAGTTGATGTAATATAAAAGTCGGAAACAATTTAATGGTGTTGTGAATATTCAATAAGTAAAATCCATAAATCCACCATAGGGAAATAGTCATTTCTTGATCTATTTATCATAGCTGGGTCTAATGCATAAAATCATGCATTTTCTAGCGCTGGTATTTGGAGTTTTTCTGTCTACGCTATTTGCGTGCGTTAGGGAAATGTGGGTTTCGCGTGCACGAGCACGTCTTCCCAATAGAAGTCAATGGAGGCTCTAAAAATTGGTAGATTTTTTTTTCTAAGACTGGTTTTCCTCGTAAAGTGAGTGACGTCATGAGCTTGTGTGAAAAAGTAACTAAATCGTGTTCTTTTTGTAATAAATAAATATTTTTTGTATGTCATGTGGTGTATATTGTTTGTATGCATCGATGAGTGTATATTTGTGATAATGTTATTAGTTAGATGTAGGTATATGAGGGTCTTTTCCCGTGTGTCAATGTAAGTCAATGGCAAAATGGATTTGTGTTGTTTTTTTTCTAACACCCGAGATCTCGCAACTTTGATCCTTTGTATTTTGATGCAAAATTATTAAATCTTAAAAATAAATATAGTGTAGTGTTTGTATGAGTGTAAGTGTACTTTGTGTAATATTTGTTTTGTGATTCGTGAATGTTTATTTTGTCGGTATATGTTTACTACTGGGTCTGAGGTGTCGGTAGAAATTTCAGCGTTGGGTGATTTTTGAGTGTCGGTAAATGAACTCTAAATACCGGAGTCCGTAAGAAACCAGTGTTAGGGGCCTCTAACGCTGGTTTTCACGGCTAACACCAAACTCCAAATCTAGGCCACTACAAATAATTAAAATCCTATAACAACCGTCTATACACTGGTTTTGCAAATTCCACCATGGACAATACTATGAGATCATACTAATATTGCAATCACTTCAGAAGATCAATAAACTCCAGTTGCATATTTACAAATAAAAACCCTAACCATAAATTTACAAATGAACACACATAAATCATGTTTGGCACCAATAATTTGTGAAAAGCTCTAGAATCCAGTCTATACTTTTACATAACCAAGATTTTAATAAATACACAATTATTTGATTTAACTTTTTTTTTATAATTTTTTATAATTTAATATTCACCATTTTGCAGCTCTCTAACTAAATATAACAATTGTATACAACAAAATGAGATTTCTACAAAAGAATAATAAGAATGTACACTTATAGATTAAAAAAACAGTTTGTCCAAAAATTTGTTCTCAATGAACCACCGTCCTCATTTATAATAAAAATGTATACTGACATTCATTGAATAGCCTAAGCAAACACAGCCAGTATAAAAAAAAAACACACTCACAGTGTGGTGCAGGCTAGTTAAAGGGATATTTTACCCAAATTAAAAAATATCTTTAATTGAAACTGCTGACATAGTTAAATATACTAGTGCTTGGCTTACAATAAACCTCATTTTCTTTCTCTGTAAAAATTTCTTTAAAATCTCAGATTTTATATCAATTTGCCTGTACCCCTTTAAATATTTTTCTGTTCATCAGTTCAGTTTGCCTTACAGTGAAAATTACACTGCATAAATGTCTGCTATCTAAACGGCAGATTTTATATAATATATACAAGGAAAGGTCTCTGCACACGGTGGAGATGTAACCAAACTATTGTAAAACAAATATAGAAAATCATCCAGGTCTGATGCAAATAGTACTGCCCTTTTATCGGGGTGTTCTAGGGACATTGAGCTGAACTACAAAGAAGAAGGACAAAAAAATGTAAAAAATATATTTTGCAAGCTACTACATTTATGTTTAATCTCCTTTACTTGTTAACACAGTGTTATTGCTGCTCATGTACTCCTTTCACATGAGTGAACTGATCCTTTAAGTAAGAAAATTACCACTTTCCATTGCTCTGTCTAAGCCATGAGCTCCGGTTTTACAGACAAATGTAAAATAAGGAACACAATGAGATATGCTTATTATCTGAGATTCAACCCATTGCAATAAACTGTGTTTTGAAAGCACAAAACTAGCTACTTCATATATACAAATAAACTCGCAAATGCAATTTCTCCTACATTTTATACTATTCAGCTTGTATCACAAGTCATTGAAAATACATTAATATAAAAACTATGTTACAGTGTACTGTCCCTTTAAGGACTAACCATTTATAACATGTATATTACATATGTATACCCTAGCCATGATTAGGAAACTTGTATTATTTACCATAAAAATTCTACTTCTTTACTGTATCATGACCTGCATATTTAAATGAGAGCCATCACAGCATAAATAATACCCATTTAAATTAAAATTTCTACTGAATTACTTTACTTGCAACAGAAACAGACCAAAATACTTTTAGATACATTTTAATAGCATACAGCGTATAGTCTTTTCTATTCTCCTGTTTTAACTCCTTGCATGAATCTTACATTACTCCCACAACATACTTGAATCAACCTGTTAATCTTTTTTCATTTACCAGAACGTGACCGAAAGTCACACAATCATCTGCACATTTACAAATCCCTTAATTAGTTCACTTGCAAAAACAATATATTTATATGCCGCAACAGGTGAACAGTCTTTATTTGCATACAACAAATATTACTTAAAACTAAAAAATGCTATTAATAACACACATAATTAAGAACATACATATGACTTTATAATAAAGTTACAACAATAACACTTCAAAATACCTCATTACAACGTCTGATTTCTTAGCTAAGAAACTAGCCTGAATAATTACCATTCCGAAAGAAAAATGCACCAAGGTCATTTTTACAGCGATACACACACAAGCTCATATCAACTTGCATACCATAAATTCACTCCCAACATTTATTCTAAAGCAATTTCAACATACATCAAACTTTTAGTGACACAGAAAACACATTAACAGTCTCTTTCTTTCAGGAAAACATATATTTCATAACATACCACAGACATTTAGGAATACAATAAGACTAACTTTCCACCAAATTTGTCTGAATCTGCAAGGAATGGCCATTTTCCCAACAGATTGAGACAAACAAATTTCAAACAGGATAATACATCCTCCTTTGGTTTAGAGTAAATCTTTTACACATCATACAAGACACAGTGAGAACCGACAGACCAACACTTATTACACAGCACTGGCCCCCCCTTTCTCTACTCATAACTTTTCTGAATGCAGGAGAAAACTTCAGCATGCACAGCTCCCTGCCTTGAAATGAAACTGTTAACCCCTTTGTAGACATGAAAAAATGCAATAACATTCTCATTTTCTCTATGCATTATTATCAATATTTTGCTATGAGCAGACTCCATTTTTAACAACACAATAATAGCAGCAAAATAACAGCAGCAATGATAAAATGCACAGTCACTTAATATCTTCTAAGCACAGCACAGCACAATTATATGGCAATTAAAGCAAGCAAGCAAAAGCAGCACCAAATACCAATTCAATTCCAGTGATAGGTAACAAAACTCTACTAAAAGAATATATAGGGAAAACTTCAACACAGATGAGACTCAAACTCACCATAACACAGCGATGCCAACTTGCACTGGGGACTTAAACCGCCCGTCAAATGCATGCTTCCTTTTTTCTGTGCGCTTCACCAGACAGGACTGCACACCTGTCTAAACTAGCAGAACCAACACCTATTATAAATAAATTTAGGTTCAGATTCACAGAGGGAAAAGTAGAGTAAAAAAACCCACTCATCTACTTACCCAGTGCGAATCCCACGAGCTGACACCAGATTTGTTAGGTGTTATTTTCAGGGGGGGGGGGGGGAGAGTGTCAGTCAGGGCTTGGCAGGAAACACACCATATCAGCTGGAAATGAAGGGGTTACTTGATAATCAGGATATCCCAGAGAACATAAATCAGACCATGCAGCTTTAGTCTAACATCTATTCTGTTTATTGAAAGATGAACAACACTTCTTATAGGCAGTCATTATAGCATATAGGATTAACATGATGACACTTCATGACTGCATCATTTTACACAGTGTTTGTCAGGAAAGAAGTAAGCCCATTATTATAATTAGGTAAAAGAGAGTTTTGAGAAGCAATGTTTCTATAACCATAATAAAAGGTACATCTGGGCCCAAAGCAAGGCCGTGTGAGAATCTTATAGAGATAACAGCTTCCAGGCGCATCACCAGGAACATTTACAAGGCCAACCTAGTTATACAAATATTCATAACATCTACATCTTTCCACTACATAGTAATTGCTATAAAATGTTTCTTAGACAAGATGGTTGCCTAAGACAAAATGGCAACTAGAAACAAGATGGCGTCGGTAATGCTAACAATTCTTAACAGCCCCCCTGACAATTTCCATGATTTTCATTTGTAAATAATTGGGTGTTTGGATCAGCAATTTAATTTTGATCTGTCAAATAACTGAAGGAGACAGTAATATTTAAGTAGTGAAATGAGGTTTATTGGATTAACAGAAAATGTGCAATAAGCATCAAAATGAAATTAGATAGGTGCATAAATTTGGGCACCCCAACAGAAATATTGCATCAGTATTTAGTAGAGCCTCCTTTAGCAGAAATAACAGCCTCTAGACACTTCCTATAGCCTGTAATGAGTGCCTGGATTCTGGATGAAGATATTTTGGACCATTCCTCCTTGCAAAACATCTCCAGTTCAGTTACGTTTGATGGTTGCCGAGCATGGACAGCCCGCTTGAAATCACCGCACAGATTTTAAATGATATTCAGGTCTGGGGACTAGGATGGCCATTCCAGAACATTGCACTTGTTCCTCTGCAGAAATGCCAGAGTAGATTTTGAGCAGTGTTTTGGGTTGTTGTCTTGTTGAAATATACAGCCCCAGCATAACTTCCACTTTGTGACTGATTCCACAACATTATTCTCAAGTATCTGCTGATATTGAATGTAATCCATGTGACCCTTAACTTTAACAAGATTCCCAGTACAGGCACTGGCCACACAGCCCCACAGCATGATTGAACATCCCGCAAATTTTACTGTGGGCAGCAAGTGTTTGTCTTGGAATGCTGTGTTCTTTTGCCACCATGCATAACGTCCCTTGTTATGACCAAATAACTCAATATTTGTTTTATCAGTCCACAGCACCTTCTTCCAAAATGAAGCTGGCTTGTGCAAATGTGCGTTTGCATACCTCAAGCGACTCTGTTTGTGGCGTGTGTGCAGAAAAGGCTTCTTCCTCATCACTCTCCCATACAGCTTCTCCTTGTGCAAAGTGCGTTGAATTGTTGAACGATGCACAGTGACACCATCTGCAGCAAGATGATGTTGTCGGTCTTTGGAGGTGGTCTGTGGGCTGTTTTTGACAGTTATCACCATCCATTGCATCTCCAATATTTTACTTGGCCTGCCACTTCCGGCCTTAACAAAAACTGTGCCTGTGGTTTTTCATTTCCTCACTATGTTCCTCACAGTGGACACTGACAGCTTAAATCTCTGTGATAGCTTTTTGTAGCCTTCACCTAAACCATAATGTTGAACAATATTTGTTTTCAGGTCATTTGAGAGTTGTTTTGAGGCCCCCATGTTGCCACTCTTCAGAGACGAGTCAAAGAGAACAACAACTTGCAATTGGCCACCTTAAATATCTTTTATCATGATTGGATGCACCTGTCTATGAAGTACAAGGCTTAATGGGCTCACCAAACCAATTGTGTGTTCCAATTAACCGGTGCTAGGTAGTTACAGGTATTCAAATCAACAAAATGACAAGGGTGCCCAAATTTATGCACCTGTCTAATTTTGTTTTTATGCATATTGAACATTTTCTGTTAATCAATAAACCTCATTTCACTACTGAAATATTACTGTGTACTTCAATTATTTGATAGATCAAAATGAAATTGCTGATCCAAACACCCAATTATTTATAAATGAAAATCATGGAAATTGTTAGGGGTGCCTAAACTTTTGCATACAACTGTATATATATATATATATATATATATATATATATATAAATATATATATATATATATATATATATATATATATATGTGTGTGTGTGTATGTGTGTTTGTGTGTGTGTAAATATGTGTATGTCATATACTATATAGCTTTTAACTCTTATACAAAAAGATTAATATTTACAGTAAATATTTTTATTAGACAGTGTATATATGAGAGAAATACTTTATTTTCATGTATTTATGGTGTGTCTTTTGCACCTTTTTTTTAAGGGACAGTCTACAATAGAATTTTTATTGTTTTAAAAGATAGATAATCCCTTTTACCCATTCCCCAGTTTTGCATAACCAACACAATTATATTAATATACTTTTACCTCTGTGATTACCTTGTATCTAAGCATCTTCTGACAGCCCCCTGATCACATGACAATGTATTTATTATCTATTGATTTGCAATTAGTACTGTGTTGTGCTAAATCTTAAATGACTCCTTGGGCATGATCACAATGTTATCTATATTGCCCATATATTAAAAAGTATATAAAAAAGCATGTGATTAAGAGGCAGCCTATAGTGGCTTAGAAACAGGCAGAACTTTAGAGGTTTAAATGATATTAAGTATATTAATATATCAATGTTGGTTGTGCAAAGCTGGGGAATGGGTATTAAAAGCATTATCTATCTGTTTAACAATAACAATTTTAGTATAAACTGTCCCTTTAACCCTTACACTTTACACTAGGTATTCAGACGCACTAATCTGTTGAGCGCAAATTTTGTTTGGTTTCGAGCGTACCCATTTACTTTCAATTTGTAACATGGGTGCTCGTTAGCGTGGTCACAATATTGCTTCTCACATCCCACTTGTAATTTAGCCCATATTTGTGAAACTAGTATTAAATACATGGTAAATTAAACTGAAAACCTTAAAACTATTGGAATAGTGAATTAGCTTGTGTCATGGTTGTTCCTTAATATTCTAATTGGACAAGGATGTCTTACTTTTATTTTATTTCTTTTAAACTGTCTTGTAAAATCGGGTAAAATATATATCTATATCAATATATAAATGTAGAAAAGACAAGAACTCCAGATACCAGGTCACAAATGCCTGGGGTGCAACAGAAAAAATTGTAGAAGCAAAAGAAGAGTGCACTCACCAGGACTTTTCAATGGTTTATTCCAAAACTGTGAATGTTTTCGGGAGTTTAGCCCCTTCCTCAGACATACAAAAAAACAAGTGTGCATAAACCAACACCAGACACCCTTATAACAGTAATGCCATCCAATCACATGCTCTCCAGGGTAGGGTGCCACCCACCCAGTGACATCACCATCACAGAAAACAGTGTGAATGGTCATTTACAAACAAAACATTAATATATACAATACTTTATATAGCAGGAGTAAATACGATCATAAAATAAACAGCATCAAAAAGTGCATACATAAATCAATCATCATATGTGTAAGTGTGGGATACCATGTATTGAACAGAAAATATATTAATAGTAAAGCCCCTGATGTATTAATAACTCATAATGCCTGGACAATAACTGTACCATATAGCCATCATCTGAAGCAGCGAATAAAAGTACCTAGGGCAAATCCATGCGCATATGCAGGCTCGCCAGAAGCTCGGTACGGAGCTTGATAGATATGCCCCATAGTGTGTCTATAGACTATAAGATTACCATTTCACAAAACCCTGACAGATTAAAAGCAATTTTCTGTGCCCTGCTGTGGTGTGACCCTGCAACCGTAGCTGCAAGGGTACCCTAATCTTTTCTGCCTTATAGCAACATTGGCCCTGCTGCAAAGGGAAAATATAACTAGCAATAAACAGTTATAAGATACCATTATTCAAAAAAGATTTATTTATTTTTTAAAAGTACTGTAACATCAAGATCTCTATTTTCTCAACTGCCCCTTGTTAGTAAATTCACCAGCCCACCCAGAAAGGAACACTTTATCCCATTTTTTTTCTCCACATTAATTTGTTTCCAATGATCTATTTGAACTGCTGGAGTGTATTAAAATGTTTACAAATATCTCCTTTTTCTTAATTTTGGCATATTAAATAGATGACTTTTCCTGTGGTATCCCTTTCTATTCTGAAAGTTACTATGCTTAGGTATAGGTTAAAGGAAACCTGTGTAAAATTGAAGAAAGTACACACCCAATAGTAGGTAGAAGAGATAAGCAATGAAATGTTAAATTTTAATTGGTCTAAGTATTGGACTTTAGTTTAAAGGGAGAGGCAACTGTGTAGCTACCAATCACCTGCTAGCAGCACCCAGCAGCGCATTGCTGTGGTGCCTACCTAGGTATGCTAGGTATGCTTTTCAACAAAGGAACAAAACAAATATCTCAATAGAATTAAAATTGCATATCTGATCCATGAAAGTTTCATTTTGCCTTTCATGTCCCTTTTTAAATGCACAGACTCACTTTAGCTAAGCAAACTACTATTCCATTAGAACACAACACTCCATTCAAGGACATATGTATAAGACTTGTTCCATATTGGCTAAGAGGTAACCTCTAGAGGGACAGTTCACCTCTGCCTCATTGTCTGTGGTTAGAAGTTGTGAGTTACCATGGAGCCTGTGATGTCACAGAGGAGCTGTTGCTCACAAACAGGTATCAGCTCTTGAGGCAGTGATCACATGACACTTGCTCTGTCAATGGACATTAGTAGCTTATCATAGAAAAGCTTTTCAGCAGGCTGTGTTTTATCTTCAGACCAGCAGTTTGTGCTGTTTGAGTAGCAGATGCTATAACTTTATAGTGTGACTCTTTATCAGAGATGGTCATTGAGAAGATTTCACTGGATAAGATTCAGGATCGTCTATAGATGATTAAAGTTGTCAATACTTTCTTTTGTGATGCAGTTGTGGAAATGATCTTCATCAATGCCAAAATGCAGCTTGGCCGTTTAACTAGAAGAGCCTGGTGGTTAAAATCTTGGTCATTGTATTTGGTTTGTATAGGCAGATTTTGTCTCCTCCTTTTAAGGGGAAGATTTTATTTAAACCCGGACTGTACGCATGTATTTCTACACATGTTTTTGAGGTTTTTCTGATTCAGCCATGGACACTCTTCTTCAAGGTAGGAATCCTTTGTCTAGGAATATTTATCATAAGGCCTGGAAAAAGTTTTCTTTCCTGGTGTCACAGCAAGAGTTTCCTTGGAAAACTGAAATATGCTACAGGGTTCAGAGTATCCAATACAGCAGTAGTAGATAACTGGATAATCACAATAATAGAAATCTGATAACTCAGATATGTTGCAGGGTTAGGGTATACAATACAGTTGTATATAGTTTTAGCAGATGACTGGACAATCATATTAATACTTGTCTAGTATCCAAAAAGTCCAAAGCACCAAAGGACTAACTTTGATGCTGTGGATGTTTTGGATACTTTACTGATTTGGGGGTAGCAGTAACCCCTTACCACATGCACCACTATTGAAAGTGGAGAGAGTGATTACTATAGGGTGCTGAGCTCATTGACTGATTCTATTAATACTTGTCTGGTAACTGAGTTATATTGCAGGGTTAGGGCATACAATACAGTTGTATACAGTTTTAGCAGATTAATGGATAATCAAATTAATATGTGCTTGGTAACTGAGTTATTTTGCAGGTTTAGGGTATACAATACAGGTTAGTAGATGGCTGGGTAATCCCATTTATAAATGTCTGGTAACTGAGTTATGTTGCAGGATTAGGGTATATGTTCCAATCAGCCAATAGAATGCAAGCTCAATCCTATTGGTTGATTGGATCAGCCAATAGGATTGAACTTCAATCCTATTTGCTGATTGCATCAGCCAATAGGATTTTTTCTACCTTAATTCCGATTGGCTGATAGAATTCTATCAGCCAATCGGAATTGAAGGGACGCCATCTTGGATGACGTCATTTAAAGAAACCTTCATTCAATTTTAGCCGTCGGATGAAGAGGATGCTCCTCGTCGAATGTCTTGAAGATGGACCCGCTCCGCGCCGGATGGATGAAGATAGAAGATGCCGTCTGGATGAAGACTTCTGCCCATCTGGAGGACCACTTCACCCGGCTTGGATGAAGACTTCTCCCGGCTTCGTTGAGGACTTCTGTCCAGTTGGATGAGGACTTCTCCCGGTAAGGTGATCTTCAAAGGGTTAGTGTTAGGTTTTTTTAAGGGGGTATTGGGTGGGTTTTAGAGTAGGGTTGGTTGTGTGGGTGGTGGGTTTTAATATTGGGGGGGGGGGTTGTAATTTTTTTACAGGTAAAAGAGCTGATTACTTTGGGGCAATGCCCCACAAAAGGCCCTTTTAAGGGCTATTTGTAATTTAGTGTAGGGTAGGGCTTTTTTATTTTGGGGGGTTATTTTGTTAGGGGGATTAGATTAGGTGTAATTAGTTTAAAAATCTTGTAATTTGTTTATTATTTTCTGTAATTTAGTGTTTGTTTGTTTTTGTACTTTAGCTAATTTTATTTTATTGTATTTAATTGTATTTAATTTATGGAAATAATTTAATTATAGTGTAGTGTTAGGTGTTAGTGTAACTTAGGTTAGGTTTTATTTTACAGGTACTTTTGTATTTATTTTAGCTAGGTATTTATTAAATAGTTAATAACTATTTAGTAACTATTCTACCTAGTTAAAATAAATACAAACTTGCCTGTAAAATAAAAATAAACCCTAAGCTAGATACAATATTTATTATTAGTATTTAGTTTTAAATAGGAATAATTTAGTTAATGATATGAATTTTATTTAGATTTATTTAAATTATATTTAAGTTAGGGGGGGTTAGGGTTAGGGTTATACTTAGGTTTAGGGGTTAATAAATTTATAATAGTGGCGGCGACATTGGGGACGGCAGATTTTGGGTTAATAAATATAATGTAGGTGTCGGCGATGTTGGGGGCAGCAGATTAGGGGTTAATAAGTATAATGTAGGTGGCGGCAATGTCTGAAGCGGCAGATTAGGGGTTAATAGTTATAATGTAGGTGTTGGTGATGTCGGGGGCGGCAGATTAGGGGTTAATAAGTGTAAGATTAGGGGTGTTTAGACTCAGGGTTCATGTTAAGGTGTTAGGTGTAAACATACATTTTTTTTCCCCATAGGAATCAATAGGGCTGCGTTAGGAGCTTAACGCTGCTTTTTTGCAGGTGTTCGACTTTTTTTCAGCCGGCTCTCCCCGTTGATTCCTATGGGGAAATCGTGCACGAGCATGTTACACCAGCTCACCTCTAATGTAAACAGCGCTGGTATTGGAGTGAGATGTGGAGAAAAATTTTGCTCTACGCTCACTTTTTGTCTGTTAACGCCGGGTTTGTAAAAACCCGTAATACCAGCGCTGTCTGTAAGTGAGCGGTGAGCATAAACTGCTCATTAGCACCGCATAGCCTCTAACGCAAAACTCATAATCTAGGTGTATTATACTAAAATTACATTAAACTAACAATTAAACTAACTATATTACATTTCTAAAATCCTAACCCTACTCAAGTTATTTAATTCTACTATAAAGAATTACTAAGTTACAAAAAAATAACAACTAAGTTACACAAAATAAAAAACACTAAGTTACACAAAATAAAAAATAAATGATCAAATATTTAAACTAATTTCACCTAATCTAATAGCCCTATCAAAATAAAAAAGGCCCCCCCAAAATAAAAAAACCCCTAGCCTACAATAAACTACCAATGGCCCTTAAAAGTGCCTTTTGCGGGGCATTGCCCCAAAGAAATCAGCTCTTTTAACTGTAAAATAAAATACAACCCCCCCTCCAACAGTAAAACCCACCACCCACACAACCAAACCCCCCAAATAAAAAAAATATAAATAACCTAAGCTCCCCATTGCCCGGAAAAGGACATTTGGATGGGCATTGCCCTTAAAAGGGCATTTAGCTCTTTTCAAGCCCAAAGTCCCTAACCTAAAATTAAAACCCACCCAATAAACCCTTAAAAAAACCTGACACTAACCCCTGAAGATCCACTTACAGTTTTCGAAGACCAGACATCCATCCTCATCCAAGCGGCAGAAGTCCTCAGTGAAGTCGGCAGAAGTCTTCATCCAAGCGGGCAGAAGTCTTCACCCAGACGGCATCTTCTATCTTACTCCATTAGGCGCGGAGCGGCTCCATCTTCAAGACATCCGGCGCGGAGCATCCTCTTCTTCCAATGGTCAACAACGAATGAAGTTTCCCTTTAAGGTACGTCATCCAAGATGGCATCCCTTACATTCCGATCAGCCAATAGGAATTAAAGGGGAAAAATCCTATTGGCTGTTGCAATCAGCCAATAGGATTGAGCTTTCAACCTATTGACTGATCCAATCAGCCAATAGGATTGAGCTTGCATTCTATTGGCTATTCCAATCAGCGGATGAAAGCTCAATCCTATTGGCTGAATTCTATCAACCAATCGGAATGTAAGAGATGTCATCTTGGATGATGTCATTTAAAGGGAAACTTCATTCTGCAAGATACGTCATAAGAAGAGGATGCTCGGCTTCGGATGTCTTGAAGATAGAGCCTCCACGCCGGATGGATGAAGATAGAAGATGCCGTCTGGATGAAGACTTCTGCCCGCTTGGATAAAGACTTCAGCCCGCTTGGATGAAGACTTCTGCCAGTTTCGCTGAGGACTTCTGCCACTTGGATGAGGATGGATGTCCGGTCTTCGAAAACTGTGAGTGGATCTTCGGGATAAGTTTTAAGTTTTTTTAAAGGTTTATTGGGTGGGTTTTAATTTTAGGTTAGGGACTTTGGGCTGAAAAAGAGCTAAATGCCCTTTTAAGGGCAATGCCGATCCAAATGCCCTTTTTCAGGGCAATGAGGATCTTAGGTTTTTTAGATAGGTTTTTATTTGGGGGGTTTGGTTGTGTGGGTGGTGGGTTTTACTGTTTGGGGGGTGTTTGTATTTTATTTTATAGGTAAAAGAGCTGATTTCTTTGGGGCAATGCCCCGCAAAAGCCCCTTTTAAGGGCCAGTGGTAGTTTATTGTAGGCTAGGTTTTTTTTTAATTTTTTTTTAATTTTTTTATTTTGATAGGGCTATTAGATTAGGTGTAATAGCGGGTTGTTAGGTTTAGGGGTTAATAGCTTAATTTAGTTTATGGCGATGTGGGGGGCTGGCAGTTTAGGGGTTAATATGTTTAGTACATGGTAGTGATGTGGGAGGCCAGGGGTTTAGGGGTTAATACATGTATTTAGTTGCGAAGGGGTCCGGGAGCGTCGGGATAGGGGTTAATACATTTATTTAGTTGCGGTGGGCTCCGGGAGCAGCAGGATAGGGGTTAATATATTTATTTAGTTGCGGCGGGGTCCGGGAGCGGCGGAATATAATAACATTATGTAGGTGGCGGCTATGTTGGGGCAGCAGATTAGGGGTGTTTAGACTCGGGGCTTATGTTAGGGTGTTAGGTGTAAACGTAACTTGTTTTATACCATAGAAATCAATGGGATATCTGGCAGCATTGAACATAAGCTTTCACTGCTTCCAGACTCCCATTGATTCCTATGGAATCCGAGGCCTCCAGGATGGCGGATTGAAAACCAGGTACGCTGGGCCGGAATAGTCGCAAGCATACCTGTTAGAAATTTGATAACTTGCAAAAGTTATCAGATAGTGCCTAATTTGTATTCAGAACATCTGTAATGACGTAAGCATTGATCTGTGTCTGATAGAGACTGGCGGATCGTATGTTACGTCACAAATTTCAACTTTTGCCGGTCTGTAGGCTTTGATAAATAGGTTGAATTAAGCTCGCCACAATTACGCTGCGGAATTCCAGCGTATTTGCGGTTGACGGCTTGATAAATATCCCTCTTTGTGTCTATAAAACAATGGGAGCTGCCATGTTGTATCCTGGGTTACCTTATCTGCTGTGGCCAATTAGATACAGTTATAAATAGGTCACTAGAGTGTGCAGCCAATGGCTGTTTTGAATATAACAGTGTTCTGCACTTCTATTTTTTCACAGGAACTGAAATGCTCACAATTTCAGAATGGAAATACAGGAAAAGAGGACAAAATTTAAAAAAAAAATATATTGTAGATTCATTTTATAGATTCAAATTTAACATTTTATATTACCATCTCAAAATGTTTAATGTCCTTTTAAGGAAGTGGGATGTTGCACCCCCCCCCCCCCCCTTAGCAGCTTGTGGTAACTGCGTCAGTAGATTGTTATTTGGTTCACCTCACCTGCCAGTGTCAGTCACACATAACATATGAGGGTTATGTAGGCTGCCTTGATAAATGATGTGACAGCTTTTTATCAGTGTGACTGCACAACAGACCTGACACCTTTACCCTGCTTTATTACTCCCTATCACTGTGCACTCCATAACCATTTAATTGACAGGTCACATCATCTCTGTCTCTGCGCAGGGCCCCCCAAAGACTGGGACCCGGAGCCACTGCCCAGCTCGCCCAGCCAAAGGACTCTGTGTGTGTGAGCAAGAGTGTGTGTTTATTCCTGTATGTGTGAGCAAGTGTGTGTTTGTGTGTGTGAATGAGCAAGAATGTGAGTTTGTGTGTGTGTCAGAAAGAGTGTGAGTTTGTAAACGCGTGTGTATATCAGTGTGAGTTTGTGTGTGTCAGAAAAAGTGTGAGTTTGAGTGTATGTGTGAGTAAGCTTGTACTTTGTGGGTGTTGTAAGAAACATATATTGTAGAACTGCATTGCAGGGTTTAGATTGAGATTTTTTTAAAGGTACTATTATATTTACCTGTGTACCTAAGACTCCTGGGGCCTGACTGACTGAGTAGAGTAAGAGGATGCTGGGGGGCTACACGGGCTGTGTACATAATCTAAAATGGAATTTGTTTATATATTTGGTATGAAGAATATTCAGGGGTTATGACTCTGATCTGAACTCAAATTTTAGTATATAGGTGGCATGATGGGACTATGCATCTGACCTCAAATCTCATTGGGCACAGAGCTGACATAAAGTGGTAGGCTGCAAGGTTCAAAAACTTAATATTAGGGGGCATATTTATCAAACTCCATATGGAGCCTGAGGCCCCTTGTTTCCGGTGAGCCCTCAGGCTCTAAAAGACCACTGCTCCATAACTTGTCCGCCTGCTCTGAGGCGGCGGTCAGAAATCAACCCGATTTGAACCCTATTGAATACGATCGATGAATACCCGATTGACACCCCCTGCTAGCGGCCAATTGGCCGTGAATCTGCAGGGGGCGGCATTGCACCAGCAGTTCACAAGATAAATGCCGACAGCGTATGCTTTGTATCATGTCCCCTTGCACATTGATAAATATACCCCATTGTCTTACCTAGGCATATAGCAGCAATAAAGGGGTTTACTAAGGCCATACATCTGATCAGATATCTAATTTAGGCTGTAGGGCCATATATCTGACCTGATCTCTTATTAGAGTATACAGCTGGGCTAATGGGGCCAATTTATCAAGTGCCGGGCAGACATGATTCACTAAATGTCGCATAGGCTGTCGGCATTTAACAAATGCTTGTGCAATGTTGCCCCCTGCACATTCAAGGCCAATGGGCTGGTATCAGGTGGTGTCAATCATCCTGACCTAAAAGGTGTCGGACAAGTTAAGGAGCAGCGGTCTAACGACCACTTCTTCTTCTTAACTTCTGTTTCCGGGGAGCATCCACTGCTTATTAAATCTACCCTAATGTCTCCTTTAAAGGTATATTTTGCACAAATGGGGATGCAGGGGCATGAAAATGGATGAAATAGCATAAATGTGATCTAAACTATTACTTTCACATTAAAATTAAAAGCATGTATTATGTGGTTGTAGGTTAGGGACCCAGGGAGGAAGAGTCCTTGATGTGGCCCTGGGGCTATCACCATTAAGCTAAAAGCATCAAACTCTCCCATTTTGCTTTTAGTCTAGCTGTGTGCTTGCAAGAGAGTGCCAGACTTTCTATCTTTTTCATATTCACTGTATATGTAAATAAAATGCTTTCTCATCATGCTGCAGCCCTAGTTTTTGTATCATATTTCTCAATCCCTGTCTTAAATCTAAGCATCAGCAACTCTGCCTGCTTCACTTGTTGCCACTATTATTATTATACTTTGGGCAGTTGGTTTTTTTGTCCCGCCACCCCCCCCCCCCCAGAAAATTTTCGGCGGACGCCCATGAGTGGAGCGCTATTTTTAGCCTGAGGAGCATAAACTCAATCGCTGTGTTCCTTAAGCTCAAATCCATATTACAAGTGCCAAGCTGTTAAAATGACTGCAAATTTATTTGTGTGAACTTGCTCCCCATATTTTCTCTGGGTAGGGTTAAGCAGAAATATGCGCTCATATTACAATTTGAAAGTAAGTACGATAGCACAAACTCAATTGCATTTACCGCTCAAAGTTTTTACGCAACCTAAAGAGTTTGTCTGGAGGAAACAGTTGCAGTAATACTACACTATGAACCCCTAAACTGCCCCCCTCCCACATCACAAACTACCTCTTTACACTATTAACCCATAAATCGCCACACCCCAACATCGCAAATTAAACCTCTACACCATTAACACCTAAACCGCCAAACACCCCATATCACAAAGTCCTGACTACATAGTTAACCCCTAAACCACCACCCCAGTGTAAATGAACCCACTAACAGCTAAACCCCCTAACCTAACATCCCCTAAGTTAACCCAAAATTGACTAACTCTACCTATAAAAAAATAAAACTTACCTGAGAAGGGCTTTTTGTAGGGCATTGCCCTAAAGGGATCAAGCTCTTTTTGTAAAAATAAATTTAACCCCCCAACCGCCACCCCAATTATCCCCCAAAACACCACAACTAGTTATCCTCTCTCTCCACAGACCTCCCAACTTAAACAGTTCACTACCCTAAGATCTTAACCTAACTGACCACTATCCGAAGAACACCACATCTAAATCCTCCTGACTGCGAAAGCCCTTGACCTCTATTAACTCTATTGCTCTAACCTCCAACTCAAAAATCTTAACCTTTATTTTTACCCCCCTAAATGCCACAACCTTCAATGCTAAGAATCCCTCATCCACTATTAAACCCTAAATCATAACCTGTATCCTGAAAAAAATCCCTGTTATAAATCACCCACAATTAACCCTGCCCACCATTGTGGCTCCCACCACAAGGCTCCCTACTTACAATGACCGCTGCCCTAAGATCCCCACTGAAACTGACCCTAAGATCCCCACAACTTAAACCTTTAACTTCTTTTAAACCCCAATCATAATAACCACCTCAGAGCAGGCGGACAAGTTATGGAGCAGCGGTTTTTAGACCACTGCTTCATAACTCCTGTTTCTGGCGAGCCTGAAAGCTCGCCGGAAACAAGGGGCATCAAGCTGCATAAAGAGCTTGATAAATCGGCCCCATTGCCAGATGATACAAGCACCTAAGGCTCTACAAGCAAGTGCTGTATTTAAAATGCTAGTGCACAGAGCATACACTCTTGAAATGGCTATAGCTTTTACTTGAAGCATTTTTGCTAATTCATGTATATTGCAAAAATGCTTCTATACAAACGTGAAATACACCCATGTGAATTCCAAATTTTGGCTGGACTGTTCAAATCTATGTTTGATCTTTTTCAACATACACAGCTATCCAAATCCTATATAATAAAATGCCAAGTGTGTTTGTCTGAAGCTGTCATGCGCAGTAGAGACTGCACGCTAGTACAAACACACCTGGCCTTCTAACTGACCTGGCGTTGTGTGGTAAAGTGGGCGTGGTCAGGCGATTGCGGAGTGGGTGTGGCTGGGCGGTGCGATGTGGGCATGGCCGGGCTGGTGTGAAGTGGACATGGCCGACGGGTGCGACGTGGGCGTGGTCAGGCGTGACACGGGCGGTGCAGGGCATGACACGGGCGGGGCTGGGCGGGGCCAGATGCCGGGGCTGCCGAGAGACAGAGAGCTCTAAAGAGGGGGGATAGAGAGAACAGAAGAGGGTGAATAGAGAGAGCAGAAGAGGGGGGATAGAGAGAGGAAGAGAGAGACAGCAAAAGAGAGAGGGGGAGAGAGACCGCAAAAGAGAGGGGGGAGAGAAACAGCAAAAGAGAGGGGGGAGAGAGCACAAAAGAGAGGGGGGAGAGTGCACAAAAGAGAGGGGGGAAAGTGCACAAAAGAGAGGGGGAGAGAGCGCAAAAGAGGGGGAGAGATTGCAAAAGAGAGGGGGGAGAGAGCGCAAAAGAAAGGGGGAGAGAGCGCAAAAGAGAGGGGGAGAGAGCGCAAAAGAGAGGGGGAGAGAGTGCAAAAGAGAGAGGGAAAAAGCGCAAAAGAGAGGGGGAGAGCGCACAAAAGAGAGGGGGGAAAGCGCAAAAGAGAGGGGGAGAGAGCGCAAAAGAGAGGGGGAGAGAGCGCAAAAAAGAGGGGGAGAGAGCGCAAAAGAGAGGGGGGAAAAGCACAAAAGAGAGGAGGAGATAGCACAAAAGAGAGGGGGGAGAGAGCGCAAAAGAGAGGGGGGGAGAGCACAAAAGAGAGGGGGGAGAGAGCGTAAAAGAGAGGGGGAGAGAGCGTAAAAGAGAGTGCGAGAAAGCACAAAAGAGAGGGGGAGAGAGCGCAAAAGAGAGGGGGAGAGAGTGCAAAAGAGAGAGGGAGAGAGAGCAAAAGAGAGGGAGAGAGACAGCAAAAGAGAGGAGAGAGAGAGCAAACAAGAGAAGAGAGAGAGCAAACGAGAGGAAAGAGAGCAAACGAGAGGGGGGGAAGAGAGAGAGAGAAAAAGAGAGGGAGAGAGACCGCAAAAGAGGGGGAGAGAGAGAGAGCAAAAGAGGGAGAGAGACAGCAAAAGAGGGGGGGGGGGAGAGAGCAAAGAGAGGGGGAAGAGAGCAAAAGAGAGGGGGAAGAGAGCAAAAGAGAGGGGGAAGAGAGCAAAAGAGAGGGGGGAGAGAGAGAGCAAAAGAGAGGGGAGAGAGAGCAAAAGAGAGGGGGAGAGAGAGTAAAAGAGAGGGGGAGAAAGAGAGAGTAAAAGAGAGGGGGGGAGAGAGAGAGAGCAAGGGGTGGGACCGCTGTACTGCAAAAAATGGCCCATGTACACAGGCTTTAGGACTAGTGTACATATATTTGTTCAGGTGTAGAATTGCAGGTAATTATTTTATGAAACAACTTCTACATAACATAATGCAGTGGTGTAATAGGCAGAGTAAGGTACTTGTTTGAATCAGTGTGATTTATAATGTTTTAAAATGTTAACGAAAGTCCTAATTTTATTAGCTTTTTTTAGCATAATGTTTTTCACTGCTAATTGCCATTTTTTGTCAACCCTTCCACTATACTTTATCAAGAAGAAGCTAGATATTTTATGCATATTAAACACTAAAGACACCAATGACCTGTTTCTGCATTTTGTTGAAAACTAAATGCTGCTAAATAAACCCTTTTCCATACATATGGTACAGTTAGAATTCTTACATTGTATCTAGATGCTTCAGTTAAAAATGGAAGTTTGAGGCATTTTTATCTAGCAATGATGAAAACTAAAAATGCTTCAAAGTTTTTTGTTGCAAAATGTTCTTTCTATAAAGAAATACTTAAATAACTTACGGCTAGATTACGAGTTTTGCGTTATGAGGGGTGCGGTGCTAACTTGCACGTTATTGTCACTGCTCGCTTACCTACAGCGCTGGTATTACAGGTTTTCCTAAACCTGGTGTTATTAGGCAAGAAGGGAGCGTAGAGCAAAATTGTGCTCCATACCGCACTCCAATACCAGTGCTGCTTAAGTCAGCTGTGAGCTGGTTGTACGTGCTCGTGCACAATTTCCCCATAGACATCAATGGGGAGAGCCGGCTGAAAAAAAGCCTAACACCTGCAATAAAGCAGCGTAAAGCTCCGTAGCGCAGCCCCATTGATTCCTATAGGGTAACTAAATTTATGTCTACACCTAACACCCTAACATGAACCCTGAGTCTAAACACCCCTAATCTTACACTTATTAACCCCCGACATCGCCGACACCTACATTATACTTATTAACCCCTAATCTGCAGCTCCGGACATCGCCACCACTATAATAAACATATTAACCCCTAAACCGCCACACTCCCGCATCACAAACACTAGTTAAATATTATTAACCCCTAATCTGCCACCCCTAACATAGCCACCACCTACCTACACTTATTAACCCCTAATCAGCCGCCCCCAACATCACCGACACCTACATTATATTAATTAACCCCTAATCTGCTGCCCCCAACATCGCCGACACCTACATAATATTATTAACCCCTAATCTGCTGCCCCCAACGTCACCGCCACTATACTAAATTTATTAACCTCTAAACCTAAATCTAATCCTAACACCCCCTAACTTAAATATAATTCAAATAAATCTAAATAAAAATAGCTATCATTACCTAAATAATTCCTATTTAAAACTAAATACTTACCTATAAAATAAACCCTAAACTAGATACAATGTAACTATTAGTTATATTGTAGCTACCTTAGGGTTTATTTTACAGGTAAGTATTTATTTTTAAATAGGAATTATTTGGTTATTAATAGTAGGTTTTCTTTAGATTTATTTTAATTATATTTAAGTTAGGGGGTGTTAGGGTTAGATTTAGATTTAGGGGTTAATAAATTTAATATAGTGGCGGCGATGTTAGGGACGGCAGGTAACGGTGATGTTAGGGACAGCAGATTAAGGGTTAATAATATTTAACTAATGTTTGCAAGGCAGGAGTATGGCGGTTTACGGGTTAATATGTTTATTCTAGTGGCGGCGATATCCGGAGCAGCAGATTAGGGGTTAATAATTTTATTTTAGTGTTTGTGATGAGGGAGGGCCTCGGTTTAGGGCTTAATAGGTAGTTCATGGGTGTTAGTGTACTTTTTAGCACTTTAGTTATGAGTTTTATGCTATGGCTTTGTAGTGTAAAACTCATAACTACTGACTTTAAAATGCGGTACGAAGCTTGACGTGATAGGGTGTACCGCTCACTTTTTGGCCTCCCAGGACAAGCTCGTAATACCGGCGCTATGGAAGTCCTATAGAAAAAAGACTATACGCAATTAGTGTAAGTTGATTTGCGGTAAGGCCAAAAAAGTGTGCGGTGCCCCTAAATCTGCAAGACTCGTAATACCACCGGTAGTAAAAAAGCAGCGTTATGAGGCTTAACGCTGCTTTTTTACTCATAACGCAAGACTCGTAATCTAGCCGATTGTATCTAGCTTAGGTTTTATTTTTATTTTACAGTCAAGTTTGTATTTTTTTTAACTAGGTAGAATAGTTACTAAATAGTTATTAACTATTTACTAACTAACTAGCTAAAATAAATACAAATTTACCTGTAAAATAAAACCTAACCTGAGTTACACTAACACCTAACCTTACACTACAATTGATTAAATTACATTAATTAAATACAATTACCTAAATTACAAAGAAAACAAACACTAAATTACACAAAATAAAAAACTAATTTTCAGATATTTAAACTAATTACACCTAATCTATTAGCCCTATGAAAATACCCCCCCCCCAATAAAAAAAACCCTAGCCTAAACTAAACTACCAATAGCCCTTAAAAGGGCCTTTTGCGGGGCATTGCCCCAAAGAAATCAGCTCTTTTACATGTAAAAAAAATACAAACACCCCCCAACAGTAAAATCCACCACCCACACAACCAAACCCCCCAAATAAAAACCTAACTAAAAAAACCTAATCTTCCCATTGCCCTGAAAAAGGCATTTGGATGGACAATGCCCTTAAAAGGGCATTTAGCTCTATTGCTGCCCAAACCATAACCTAAAAATAAAACCCACCCAATAAACCCTTAAAAAAAAAACTAACACTAACCCCTGAAGATCCACTTACAGTTTTGAAGAGCCGACATCCATCCTCAATGAAGCCAGGAGAAGTCCTTAACGAAGCGGCAAGAAGTCCTCAACGAAGCCGGGAGAAGTCTTCATCCAAGCAGGCAGAAGTCATCCTCCAGACAGGCAGAATTCTTCATCCAGACGGCATCTTCTATCTTCATCCATCCGGCGAGGAGAGGGTCCATCTTCAAGACATCTGGCGCGGAGCATCCTCTTCTTCCGACATCTAACGAAGAATGAAGGTTCCTTTAAAATGATGTCATCCAAGATGGCGTCCCTTGAATTCCGATTGGCTGATAGAATTCTATCAGCCAATCGGAATTAAAGGTGAAAAATTCCTATCGGCTGATGCAATCGGCCAATAGGATTGAGCTTCAATCCTATTGGCTGATCCAATCAGCCAATAGGATTGAGCTTGCATTCTATTCGAGGCGGGAGTGTGGCATTTTAGGGGTTAATATGTGGCAATGTCCAGAGCAGCAGATTAGGGGTTAATAATTTTATTTTAGTGTTTGTGATGCAGGAGGTTTAGGGGTTAATAGGTAGTTTATGGGTGTTAGTGTACTTTTTAACACTTTAGTTATGAGTTTTATGCTACAGCTTTGTAGTGTAAAACTCATAACTACTGACTTTAGAATGCGTTACGAATCTTGTGGGATAGGCTGTACCGCTCACTTTTTTTCCTCCAAAAAAAGGCTTGTAATACCGGAAGTCCCATTGAAAAAAGACTTTACGCAAATTGCGTAAGTTAATTTGCGGTACGGCCAAAAAAGTGTGCGGGACAGCTGTACCTACAAGACTCCTAATAGCAGCGGTAGTGAAAAAGCAGCATTATGAGCCTTAACACTGCTTTTTTCCTCATAACGCAAAACTCGTTATCTAGTCGTTTAATACTATTTATTTTGCTTTTTTTTAACATGCCCCATTCACTGAGTCAACAATCAATTAAGTTGCATTAAATAGTTTAATTAACTGATAAATATATTTTGAAACTAAGAAAAATACAATATGTAAGTTATTTATCAGATTAGTTGATGTGTTTGTTATACAATACTCCCTGCAATTCTATTGATCTCAGTTTTAAAGGGCAAGTTAACCAAAAAATTAATATTACTTATTTAGATAATGTATTTAACGATATTTACAGCAAACTGTAGCCCAGTTATGCTCTAAATACTGTATAATTTGCAAGTAAAACCACTTACAAGTTCTTCCCCGGCCCTTTTGAAATGGCCGCCTGACCCCTCCTTTCCCTAGTCACCCTCCAGCTTCTACTAAGTGTTCCTAGTCAATCCTGCATGTTCCTGTGTTTCGCGCTTGGGCAATGTGCCAGTTTAGTCAAGGGGGCATGTATTTGAAGGAACAAAAATATAAAATGCTCATTAGCATAGCTGTGTATATATGCGGCAGTGTGCATTCCCTTTAGTGGTGCCTCAGTCATGGATTTATACTGCTGAATGCTGACACTAACATATGGAAGAGTGAGCACCCGGTGTGTCATTACCAGGGGCTGTCTCTCATTGCTGCTCCTAGATACTTTGGTAGGAAAAGTTAAATTGCGAATGCCCGGAGTGTATTTACAGACCATGGACCTATTAGTGTCACTCTTCCTGGATTGACAGCTTTGTCAGACAGAGGGCTGTCTAATTTAATTCTGCCTCTCATACAGCAGCCATCTGGCGGTGATCGGTACTATACTGTGCTACAGGAGTGTGCTACAGACTGCTAAATCATGTGTATGTGACAACTAAAATCAAGGGTATAGAATACACTGCAACCATTACTGGCAGCCAATGATTTACAGTAGTGTGTAGATTTTGTGTGTGACTGACCTAAACATGTACCACATAGTACCAATCACTGCCAGGCGGCTGCTGTATAACAGGCTATAGGACTAAATAACCTGTATCAATAAAGGTATTAACTCTTTGGCTACCAAAAAATGCCAGTATCTGGTGACCAGTTGACAGTGATTGGGTCAGGCCCTGGTCCACAGAGTAGAACTAAATTAGACATCCCTCTGTCTGACAACGGGAAGAGTAATGCTGCCAGTCCACAAAGAGTGAAACCAATAGGTCCATGGTCTGTAAATACACTCTGGGCGTTCGCAATAGAACTTTTTCAAATAAACATGACCCTAATCCTTTTCCTACCAAAGTATCTAGGAGGCGGCCCCTGGTAATGACACACCAGATGCTCACTCTTCCATATGTTAGTGTCAGCATTCAGCAGTATAAAACCATGACTTAGGAACCGCTAAAGGGAACGCACACTGCTGCCTATAACCACAGCTAATTTTTTTTGTTCCTTCAAATGCATGCCCCCCCTTGACTAAACCGCATGCACGAAACACGGGAACACACAGGATCAACTAGGAACACTCAGTGGAAGCTGGAGGGTGACTAGGGAAAGCAGGGGTCAGGCGGCCATTTCAAAACGGCAAATTATATTGAGAGCATAACTGGGCTACAGTTTAAATATCTGTAAATATCATTAAATACATAATCAAAATAAGTAATATACAGTTTTAGGTTGACTTGCCTTTTAAGATATTCTTCGTCATCTCAGATTAAATCAAATTATTTAAAAAAATCCAACAATGAGGCCATTAGGGCTATTTGTTGTCCCCCTCCCAGGGGTAGAAATGCAGTGGATAATGCCATGCTCAGAAGGGTTTGGTCTTAATAACAGACAGAGCTCTAATTTTACTTTGGTTGTTTCAAATGCATTGAGGCCTTATAGTGTAAGCAACACAAAGATCAAAAATAACCTTTTTTAAACCAGTAACACACAGCATGTTCCCATTAACATACAAATAACAGGAATTGAACTCATCTTAAGCATTAAACACACAAAATATAATATTCACACACACATATGGTCACTCAAAGATTAAGAAGTGATTTTAGCCTTTTTTTTTTAATTGTGACACAGAGCAGTAAGCACTTTCAGTAACACACAGAATGATGTTAACACATTTTTTTCAGTAAGTAGTAGTATTTACCTGATCCTTCAGTTTAATACTTTCTGTCAAACTAATTTTCTTAACAAATATGTCAATAAAATTTATTCCCTTCAAAGCCAGAGGTTTGAAGATTTTTTCTACAAATATCAGACAGGCATTTTCTATTTTTGCAATGTATCAATTTGTACTTCATACTGTTTTGACACGAATTCAGCTTCCATCCAATCCTATGTTTTAGCTCTGTTTTAATTTCTGGATTAGAATATAATATAATAAATCTGAAAAACATCTAGTGAACTGCTTGAGCAATGTCGCACACTGCAGATTTGTGGCTAGCAGGGGGTGTCAATCAGCCCGATCGTATAGGATCAGGTGGATTGATGTCCGCAGCCTCAGTGCAGGCGGACCAGTTAAGAAGCACCAGTCTTAAGACCGCTACTTCTTAACTGCAGTTTCCAGCAAGCCTGAATGCTCGCACTGGAACAGGAGAATCAGGAGTCATTCGGTCCTTGATAAATTGGCCCCTTAGTCTTTGGAAATACTTCTTCATTATTTGCCTTAAAATCTCTTCCTTTTTTATACAATTTCCTTCTTGTAAAATCTGAGACAGAGAGAAAAAAAAACTTATAAAATTAAACCTTACCTTAATGTGTAAAGTATCAGCATGACACTATACATCAGCCACAGCAGCACATGTCACTTCTTTGCTAGGAACAAGTTCCCTCTCACCCTGCAGTAGACAATGCTGCATGGGGAGGGGCTTGTGTGCACTTACTTCTTCCCACTGACACCTTTCTACAAAGCACTGTTCCCCTAACAAACTTCAGTTAGTTGATCTTAGGGCCACAGCAGAAAGAGCAGGGTTAAGGGGACCAGCAGACTGTATGTGATGCTGTCTGCCCAAGGCTGCATGGATACATTGTGAGATGAGTCACACAGCCTCAAGACTGAAGAGAGCAGTGTGTTCAGCTGCACAGATCCTTAAATCCTCATGTTCCTGCCGCTCCAGCTTTCTGCTGCATGTGCCTACAGTCAACCCTACCCATAAACAATCCCCACCACCAGAGCAGTTACCTGGTAACAGTGGTAACCCCAGCAGGAACTTTTCTGATGCAGTGGGATTTGCTGGATGCCGAGTTAGGGCTTAGCATTCAGTGCTGCACAGTGCATATCTAAAACAGCACATGGCACTAGCTTGGCATGTCACATGACACTGGCACGGTCTGGAACAGTTTCTCACAAATAAATATAACAGATAACTTTTGACTGTGACAGTATTAGGTCTGACTGTGTGTGTGTCCCATATCACATGACATCAGCAGTCTGGCATGAACCAAAAAAAAGGACTCTTGGGCCCCTCAACAAAGACTGGGCCCTGGGCAGCTGCCCCTTTTGCCCTGTGTTAAAGACGGCCCTGTGCTTGTCCCTGGAAGGTTTCTTGGCATTCTAGGGGTTAAAAGATGGGTTTTCCAGAACAAGGGGTATTGTGCATGTGGGAGTTAATCACATACACCAAGATTACAAGTTATGCGCTAAACCCAGTGCGTAAATAACGTAAATAAATTAGCGATATCGTACTCTCCATAGCGCTGCCATTACAAGTTTTACAAAAACCTTCTTTCTTTTACAAGATATACAGAGTCCACGGGTTTCATCCTTTACTTGTGGGATATATTCCTCCTGCTAACAGGAAGTGGCAAAGAGCACCACAGCAGAGCTACTATATAGCTCCTCCCTTAACTCCTCCCCCCAGTTATTCTCTTTGCCTATGCTAGTAATAGGAAGGGTAAAGTTAAGAGGTGATAAAATAATAGTTTTAGTTTCTTCAATCAAGAGTTTTTTATTTTAAAATGGTACTGATGAGTACTATTTATCCTCAGGCAGGACATAGAAGAAGAATTCTGCCTTGAGTCTGATGATCTCAGCAGTTGTAACTGAGATCCTTGTTTGCTTCCCACAAGATGACTGAGGAGTACAGAGAAAGCTTCAGTGTGGGGAACGTTTCTGCTACATGCAGCTTTGAGGTATGTACAGTCATATATATTCTGAAGAGACCTGGTAGATTCAGAATTGGCTGACGCTATTTTTTTATTGAAATAAGGCTTATCAGGGCTGATACGTTTATATTTTGGGGTTCCACATGGCACTTAAATATATTAGGCATTGCTTATTCAGACCGCTTCCCATGCGGCTGGTGGTGTTTATTTTCCATCGTACATGATGGGCGGGGCCTAATTTTCATGCCTCAGTGCGCAGTTAGAGCCGGAAAATACAGCCATTACTCCGGTTAGGACCAGATCATGAGGCTGCATTGTGAAGCAAGTCCGGATTGTTTATACTGATTGGGGCAGGTAGGCGCCACAGTAGAGCTGTGGCGAAGTGCAAAGACATTTTAAACATTTTCTTTTCATTGTAACGTTACTTTGTGGGCCTCACCGTATTTTTAAGGGTCAAAGTCCTTTTCTTACTAGGGTGCAATATCCGACTGCACATTAGGTGCTTTCCCTATCAAAATTTTCATTTTTCCTTAACGTTTTAGCAATTTTGGGAACTCTGTGAAAAACATCTTTTTCCTTAAAGGTACAGTAACGTTTTTTTTTACTAAATTGTTTTTCTCACATAATAAAGAGTGTTAACAACTTGTGCTGTTATGACTAGTCTGTTCAACATTTCTGACAATGAAGAAAGTCAGTGTTCTATGTGTTTAGAAGCCATTGTGGAACCCCCTCTTACATTGTGTCCTTCTTGTACTGAAAGGGCCCTACACTGTAAAGATCATATTTTAGGTAATGATAGTGTGCCTAAGGATGATTCTCAGTCTGAAGAGAACCAGGATATGCCACTTAATTCTCCTCAAGTGTCTCAACCTTTAACACCCGCACAAGCGACACCAAGTACCTCTAGTGCGTCTACTTCTTTTACTTTGCAAGATATGGCTGCAGTCATGTCTACTACCCTTACAGAGGTATTATCCAAACTGCCAGGTTTGCAGGGTTAACGCCATAGGTCAGATATTAATGTTAATACTGAACCCTCTGATTCCTTAGTGGCTATTTCCGATGCACCCTCACAATGGGATAGACCAGGTATACCGTTTTCTCCCCCTCCTAATTTTAAGAAAATGTTTCCCATATCTGACACCATACGGGACTCCTGGCAATTGGTTCCCAAGGTGGAGGGAGCTATATCTACTTTAGCTAAACGTACAACTATACCCATTGAGGACAGTTGTGCTTTTAAAGACCCTATGGATAAAAAATTAGAGGGTCTTCTAAAGAAACTATTTGTTCACCAGGGTTTTCTCTTACAGCCTATAGCCTGCATGATTCCAGTAACTACTGCAGCTGCCTTTTGGTTTGACGCCCTGGAAGAGTCTCTGAAGGTTGAGACACTTTTAGAGGACATTTTAGACAGAATTAAGGCTCTTAAACTAGCAAATTCTTTTATGACTGATGTTGCTTTTCAACTTGCAAAATTAGCAGCGAAAAACGCAGGCTTTGCCATTGTAGCGCATAGAGCGTTATGGCTAAAGTTATGGTCGGCTGACGTATCGTCTAAATCTAAGCTTTTATCTATTCTCTTCAAAGGTAAGACCCTACTCTGGCCTGAGCTGAAGGAAATAATATCTGACATTACTGGAGGTAAGGGTCACACCCTACCTCAGGACAAGCCCCTCAAGGTGAAGAGTAAACAAAATAATTTTTGTTCCTTTTGAAAGTTTAAAGGAACATCCTCTGCTTCCTCTTCCTCCACTAAGCAGGAAGGGAACTTTGCTCAATCCAAGGCAGTCTGGAGACCTAACCAGGCCTGGAATAAGGGTAAACAAGTCAAAAAGCCAGCTGCTGCTACCAAGACAGCATGAAGGGGCAGCCCCCGATCCGGGACCGGATCTAGAAGGGGGCAGACTCTCTTTCTTTGCTCAGGCTTGGGCAAGGGATGTACAGGATACCTGGGCATTGGAAATTGTGACCCAGGGGTATCAGTTGGAATTCAAGGACTTCCTCCCAAGGGGCAAATGGGGAGACTGGGATGAACAATTATGAAGAAGAGCTCCTAACATTATATAACCAATATTTATATGAAATTACGTGGATCTGACAAGCAGATCTAGGCTTCTTAAAAATTCAATCAGTCATATACAAAGAATAGGGGGGTGCTAACTGTCTAGTAATATTATCAGAAAAAAGAGAGAAAAGTGACAGTATATAAGCACTCTTGCAATAATCAATTAAATGTATATAGAGTGGCGGGGAGAATATAACTTTTATTCTATCGATTAATATATACAACTGAATGTATAGTGTGAATGAGTGCAAAACAGTGTAGTGTTATAAAACTTAGATTAAAATTGTATGTAGGGGACAGATATTGTGATATACCTTTAAATCTGCACATCACAAGCACTTCCTTCCTATTTAAGGAAGCACTCTAGCCTCATTCTGGGCCTGAAAATTGAAGTTGTTTTTTCACAGTTCACTTTGACTCCTGTGAAATAACTTTGCTCTTAGACTTTACTAGGTCTTTCAGGTCCTTAAGCTCATTTCTTACTATATGCGCTGCATATTCTGTTGCTGCCTTTACTCTCTACCAGAACCAGCCTCCCGGATTACTACGCTTACCGGAACTTCTTACTTCAGACGTCGAAGTCGCGCTCACACTGAGCAGTCACCGGAGCTCAAACTGCCTGCCTGTCAGCTCCTCAAAGCTCTCCCATACCCACGCTGCTTCAACCTCCCTGCTCACAAGCTAAGTACCGCTCTCCACGCACAAATACTTACCTCAATATTTTTGCAACTATCCTGCAAACGTTTGCTTCTGTGTATATAAACCTGTCATCTGGAAAAGTACTTATAAATCATATTTGGGATAAATGAGAGTGTGTCTGGACTGTATATATTTTATTGATTGCTTGTGTGAATGCGTGAAAACCTTGCTTATACATAAAGCAACAACTTTGCCTTGGATAATACTGAACTGCCATATGAGTAATTTAACCCATTTATTACTCACATATTCTCTGAGGTTTTCCTTGTTATATCATTCTTATATCAGTGCCTATTCCACATTTTCTTATGTGTTATTGCAAGATATAGTTTCATATATATTAAATCAATTACTAAACTAAAGCCTCACCTTATATAACAAGATGAATAAGTGATTTCTTCTTGCTTATTATAAGAAAAGAGCAACAAAACCTTTATTTTTGTCATATATATTTGTATTCACCATTAAAAGTGATTGTGAATATCACAGAATTTTCAGGCCTATAAAATTAAGGACATAACCTCTAATAATAAAAATGGATCCCAGTGAAATAAAGAATGAAATCACTAATATCAATCAAAAATTGGAATACTTAGCCAGGGCTTTAACTGAATTACAAACTGAAAACAAGGCACTTAAAACACTAGTTAAAGAATGTTTACCTGTGAAAAGTTTAGACACACCTGAACCACACATTAATTACCCACAAACCTTCACTGGTAAACGAAGTGAATATAGAGACTTCAAAAATGCTTGTAATCTACTTTTCTCACTTAGGCCTAAGACTTATCATTCTCAAAGAATCAAAGTTTGCACCACTATCTCTTTCCTCCAGGGGGAGCCCCGCTCATGGGCTAATAGATTCTTTGAGAATAACCATCCAATTCTTGATTCTTTGGAAGAATTTTTCTAGCGATGACATCCTTATATGAGGACTCTCACACTCAGATCACCGCAGAAACAAAATTAAGATCTCTAAAACAAGGAAAAAGGAACGTAGAAGAATACATCACTGAGTTCCAAATGTGGATTGATGGTTCCAAGTGGAATGAAATAAGCTTAAAGAACCAATTCAGATTGGGACTTTCTGAAGCCTTAAAAGATGAGTTGTCCCGCTTGGAGATGCCTGAATCTTTAAACGGTCTCATAAAATTGAGTACAACTCTGGATTGTAGACTGCACGAAAGGAAGGCTGAAAGGGCTTCTTCTGATGGAACACCGCGACGTTCATATCCTTACACTCCAATCCAGGAAAAGGGTACATCAAATCAAACTCCAATGGAGATTGGAGCTATAAGGGGACCCCTTACACCCGAAGAAAAGGCCAGACGTAAATCTGAAAACCTTTGTTTATATTGTGGGCAAAAGGAACATTCCGTCTCAAATTCCCCAAATCTTCTAAGGCAAAAAAAAGGGTAAGATGCATATAAAGCATAATATTTTACTCCTAGCTCAAAACCCTCAACTGACTGTTGATCTTTCTTTACAGTGGGATCGGAAAAACGTACGCTCTAAAGCGTTGATCGATTCTGGGGCAGCCGGAAATTATATTGATATTTCTTTTGTTAAATTAAATAAAATCCCTATTGTTTGCAAGGCACAACCAGTATCTGTTAAACTCATTGACGGCACACACATACAACATGGTCCCATTACACATCAAACAATACCACTTTTAGTGACTACTGATAAAGGTCATACTGAATATCTGTCCTTTGATTTAATTACTATCCACATGCATACTCTTATTTTAGGATTTTCTTGGCTACACAAACATAATCCCAGCATTGACTGGTCAAGCTCACAGGTAACTTTAGAATCACCATTCTGTTTAAATACCTGTTATCCATTTCAGCTAATCTCTACCATAGAAAAAGAACTACCAGAAATTTATCAGGATCTGGCAGAGGTGTTTGACTTAAAAGAAGCAGAAAATCTCCCTCCTCATAGGGAGTTTGAATGTCCTATTTATATAATACCAGGGTCTCAAATACCTCACGGTAAAATATACCCATTATCACAAGAAGAGTTAACTTACTTACGCTCTTATCTCGACGAGAACCTCCGAAAGGGTTTTATATCACATTCAACATCACCAGCATCAGCTGGAATGTTTCTAGTACGTAATAAAGACGGTACTATAAGACCTATCATTGATTATAGAGCATTAAATGAAATAACCATTAAAAACAGATACCCTCTACCACTTATACCTGAATTACTAGAACGATTGAATGAAGCAACTATCTATTCCAAACTTGACCTTAAGGGGGCTTATAACCTCATACGTATGAAAGAAGGTCACGAATGGAAAACCGCCTTTAGAACCCGCTACGGGCTTTTCCAATATAATGTGATGCCGATTGGTCTGAGCAATGCTCCCGCAACCTTTCAGCATTTTATTAATGAAATATTCCATGATCTCATGGACATTTGTGTTATCATATACTTAGATGACATCTTGATATATTCCAAAACTCCCTCTGAACACGAAAAGCACGTAAGATGGGTACTTACTCGTCTTAAGGTACACAAATTATACGCAAAATTAGAAAAATGCGTGTTCCATGTTTCTAAGATAAAATTCTTAGATTATATACTCACTCCAAATAAAATACAAATGGATCCTGAAAAGATATCTGCTATTATTGATTGGCCTATTCCCCCCACTGTAAAATCACTACAACGCTTCATTGGTTTCGCCAATTTTTACCGGAAGTTTATTAAAAATTTCTCTTCAATAGCCAGACCACTAACCCAATTAACCAGTGTTAATCAAAAATTCAAGTGGTCTGACAAAGCACAATAAACCTTTGATACTCTTAAAGAACTATTCACTACTGCTCCAATACTATCGCTCCCCAATTTTGAAGCTCAATTCCAACTCAAAGTGGATGCCTCAAACACAGGCATAGGAGCAGTACTTTCTCAAAAACAAGGTGATGATGGTGAAATTCACCCAATCGCTTTTTTCTCCAGAACATTAACTAGTGCTGAAGGTAACTATAGTGTGGGTGATAAGGAACTTCTGGCTATAAAGAGTGCTCTAGAACAATGGAGACACCTCTTAGAAGGATCAAAACTTCTGTTCATAATATTTACTGACCATAAGAATCTTGAATATTTGAAGAAGAACAAAACTTTGACAGCCAGACAAGCAAGATGGTCATTATTCTTAGACCGCTTTAACTTTATCATCACTTACAAACCAGGAAGTCAAAATACGAAAGCTGATGCTTTATCTAGAATATCAGAAACTTTACCCCATGATCCACCTAATTATACTATCTCACCTGAAAAGTTCATTGGTGTCCTCACACCTATAGAACAAGAAGTACATAATGCCTTAAAAGAAGAAACAATACCTCACCAGTATTGTTCCAAAGACCCTCAATCCGGCCTATACTATCATAACAATCAATTATATGTACCCGAGAGTATCAGATCATCAGTCCTCTCACACACCCATGATGATATCATTTCTGGACATCCGGGAATCCAAAAAACCATTGACCTCACCAGACGTAATTTCTGGTGGCCAGGTATGAATAAATACATCTATGAATATGTATCCGGGTGCGAGAATTGTGCTTGAAACAAATTAGTTCACAAAAGACCAATTGGTTTACTCACACCTCTGCCTATCCCGGATAAACCATGGAGTACCATAGCAATGGATTTCATTATTGAATTACCTCCTTCACAACAAAATAACACGATCATGGTAATAGTGGATCATTTAACCAGACTAGCTCATTTCATCCCTCTCAAGGGATTACCTACAGCTATAACAACTGCTAGAGTTTTTCTTGACCAAGTAGTTAGATTACATGGACTACCGACCAACATAGTTACCGACAGGGGAACCTAGTTTACTTCCTCTTTCTGGAGATCTCTATGTAAACTGTTAAAGAATGACCATCGTTATATGACTGCTTTCCATCCCCAGACAAATGGACTAACAGAGAGACTGAATCAGACCATAGAGCAATTCTTACGTTGTTATATATCACATCTTCAAGATGACTGGTCAGTTTATCTCCCCATGGCTGAATTCACATATAACAATTCATTAAGCGCCTCTATCAAAACCTCCCCCTTCCATGCGACATATGGTTTTCACCCAAACACTATATCTCTCTCTAGTAAAGCTGTAAATTCCCCTGTAGCTACAGAATTTACATCCAATCTCCAAGAAAGACTAAATGTCCTGAAGTTACATCTGAAGGAAGCAAAAAACTATCAAAAAAAGATATTATGATCTAACTCATAGACAAGGCCATGATTACAAGATTGGGGACTTAGTACTCCTTTCAACTAGGAATCTCAAACTTCATGTTACACGCAAAAAACTTGCTAATCAGTTTTTGGGTCCTTTCCCAATCGAACAAGTGATCAATTCCAATGTGGTAAAACTTAAATTGCCTACAGATTATAAGATTCATCCATCTTTTCATATCTCTTTGTTGAAACCATATCCTGTCAAAGTTCGCACTTCTGACTCTCCCCCACCTCCTGTGATGGTGGATAATCAAGAGGAATTTGAGGTAGAATCCATACTTGACTCTAGGATAAATAGACATAAATTGTAATTTCTCATCAAATGGAAAGGTTATGGCCCAGAAGATAACTCCTGGCTCATTAATTCTGCAGTTCATTCACCCCAGTTGGTCAGGGCTTTCCATAGGAAATACCCCCTCAAACCACATCTGGAATCCCCAGGGGTGATTCCCTGAGGGGGGGGACATGTGATATACCTTTAAATCTGCACATCACAAGCACTTCCTTCCTATTTAAGGAAGCACTCTAGCCTCATTCTGGGCCTGAAAATTGAAGTTGTTTTTTCACAGTTCACTTTGACTCCTGTGAAATAACTTTGCTCTTAGACTTTACTAGGTCTTTCAGGTCCTTAAGCTAATTTCTTACTATATGCGCTGCATATTCTGTTGCTGCCTTTACTCTCTACCGGAACCAGCCTCCCAGATTACTACGCTTACCGGAACTTCTTACTTCAGACGCCGAAGTCGCGCTCACACTGAGCGGTCACCGGAGCTCAAACTGCCTGCCTGTCAGCTCCTCAAAGCTCTCCCATACCCACGCTGCTTCAACCTCCCTGCTCACAAGCTAAGTACCGCTCTCCACGCACAAATACTTACCTCAATATTTTTGCAACTATCCTGCATACGTTTGCTTCTGTGTATATAAACCTGTCATCTGGAAAAGTACTTATAAATCGTATTTGGGATAAATGAGAGTGTGTCTGGACTGTATATATTTTATTGATTGCTTGTGTGAGTGCGTGAAAACCTTGCTTATACATAAAGCAACAACTTTGCCTTGGATAATACTGAACTGCCATATGAGTAATTTAACCCATTTATTACTCACATATTCTCTGAGGTTTTCCTTGTTATATCATTCTTATATCAGTGCCTATTCCACATTTTCTTATGTGTTATTGCAAGATATAGTTTCATATATATTAAATCAATTACTAAACTAAAGCCTCACCTTATATAACAAGATGAATAAGTGATTTCTTCTTGCTTATTATAAGAAAAGAGCAACAAAACCTTTATTTTTGTCATAAATTTGTATTCACCATTTAAAGTGATTGTGAATATCACAGATATCCATCAGAACTATTATTAATCTATAGTGCTGAAATCCACATAGTCTCAGTGCAAACTAAAATAAAGCTCAGTTCTGCAGAAAGTTAACTATAAAGGGGATTGACCCCATCAACAATTTTAACTCAATTAATGCAGTGGAGAGCACAAGTAAGCACCGGTCTGTGTGGATATAAGAAGAGCCTAATATAAGGTGTACTTAGGGGAAGATATCTACTTATTTAGTTGCATAGTTATGTTTTTTTCAGCCTTATATTAGGCTCTTCTTATATCCACACAGACCGGTGCTTACTTGTGCTCTCTACTGCATTAATTGAGTTAAAATTGTTGATAGGGTCAATCCCCTTTATAGTTAACTTTCTGCAGAACTGAGCTTTATTTTAGTTTGCACTGAGACTATGTGGATTTCAGCACTATAGATTAATAATAGTTCTGATGGATATCTGTCCCCTACATACAATTTTAATATAAGTTTTATAACACTACACTGTTTTGCACTCATTCACACTATACATTCAGTTGTATATATTAATTGATAGAATAAAAGTTATATTTTAGCTTTAACCTGACTCAGGTCAGTCTCCCCGCCACTCTATATACATTTAATTAATTATTGCAAAAGTGCTTATATACTGTCACTTTTCTCTCTTTTTTCTGATAACTTCTTCCCAAGGGGAAGATTTCATCTTTCACAATTGTCTGTAGACCAGACAAAAAGAAAGGTGTTCTTACGCTGCGTAAGAGACCTCTACACCATGGGTGTAATTTGTCCAGTTCCAGATCTGGAACAGGGGCAGTGGTTCTATTCAAACCTATTCGTGGTTCCCAAAAAAGAGGGAACCTTCAGACCGATTTTAGATCTCAAATGTCTAAACAAGTTTCTCAGAGTCCCATCGTTCAAGATGGAGACTATTCGTACAATTTTGCCAATGATCCAGGAGGGTCAATACTTGACCACGGTGGACCTGAAGGATGCATACCTTCACATTCCTATCCACAAGGATCATCATCAGTTCCTGCGATTTGCATTTCAGGACAAACATTACCAGTTTGTGGCCCTTTCCTTTGGGTTGGCCACGGCTCCCAGGATCTTCACAAAGGTTCTAGGGTCTCTTCTAGTGGTCCTCAGGCCACGAGGCATAGCGGTGGTGCGCTATCTGGACGATATCTTGATCCAGGCGTCAACCTATCATCTGTCCAAATCTCACACGGACATCATGTTGTCATTTCTAAGAACTCACGGTTGGAAAGTGAATGACGAAAAAAGTTCACTAGTTCCACAGACAAGAGTTCCATTCCTGGGAACTCTAATAGACTCGGTAAGTATGAAAATATTTCTGACAGAAGTCAGAAAATCAAAGATTCTAAATACTTGCCGAGCTCTGCAGTCCATTCATCGGCCATCAGTGGCTCAGTGTATGGAAGTCATCGGACTAATGGTAGCAGCAATGGATATCATCCCGTTTGCTCGCTTTCATCTCAGACCACTACAACTGTGCAAGCTCAGTCAGTGGAATGGGGATTATGCAAATTTATCTCCTCAGATAAATCTGGATCAAGAGACCAGAGACTCTCTTCAGTGGTGGTTGTCACAGGACAATCTGTCCCAAGGGATGTGCTTCCGCAGGCCATCTTGGGTAATAGTAACGACGGACGCCAGTCTCCTGGGCTGGGGTGCAGTCTGGAATTCCATGTGTGGAGTCTCAATTGCCAATCAATATTCTGGAACTGAGAGCGATATTCAACACGCTGCTGGCGTGGCCTCAGTTGGCTTCGGCCAAATTCATAAGATTCCAGTCAGACAATATCATGACTGTGGCATATATCAATCATCAGGGGGAAACAAGGAGTTCTCTAATGATGATAGAAGTATCAAAGATAATTCGATGGGCGGAGGCTCACTCTTGCCATCTCTCTGCGATCTATATCCCAGGAGTAGAAAACTGGGAAGCAGATTTTCTAAGTCGTCAGACTTTTCATCCGGGGGAGTGGGAACTTCATCCGGAGGTGTTTGCAACCTTGATTCATCAATGGGGCACACCGGAATTGGATCTGATGGCATCTTGACAGAATGCAAAACTTCCACGTTACGGGTCCAGATCAAGGGATCCCCAGGCTGTACTGATAGATGCTCTAGCAGTACCTTGGTTGTTCAACCTGGCTTATGTGTTTCCACCTTTTTCCTCTCCTTCCTTGTGTGATTTCCAGAATCAAACAGGAGAGGGCTTCAATAATTCTAATAGCGCCTGCGTGGCCATGCAGGACCTGGTATGCAGATCTAGTGGACATGTCGTCTCTGCCACCGTTGAGACTGCCATTGAGAAAGGACCTTCTCATTCAAGGTCCTTTCCAACATCCAATTCTAACTTCTCTGCAGCTGACTGCTTGGAGATTGAATGCTTGATTTTATCTAAGCGGGGTTTCTCTGAGCCGGTCATTGATACTCTGATTCAGGCTCGCAAGCCGGTTACTAGAAACATTTACCATAAGATATGGCGTAAATATCTTTATTGGTGTGAATCCAAGGGTTACTCATGGAGTAAGATTCGGATTCCTAGGATTTTGTCTTTTCTCCAAGAAGGATTGGAGAAGGGATTATCACATAGTTCCTTGAAGGGACAAATTTCTGCTTTGTCAATTTTGCTTCACAAGCATCTGTCAGATGTCCCAGATGTTCAGGCTTTTTGTCAGGCTTTAATCAGAATCAAGCCTGTGTTTAAAACAATTGCTCCGCCATGGAGCTTGAATTTAGTTCTTAATGTTCAAGGGGTTCCGTTTGAACCCATTCATTCCATAGATATTAAACTGTTATCTTGGAAAGTTTTGTTTTTAGTAGCTATTTCTTCGGCTTGAAGAGTTTCTTAGCTTTCTGCATTACAATGTGATTCCCCTTATCTTATATTCCATTCTGATAAGGTGGTTTTGCGTACTAAACCTGGATTCCTTCCTAAGGTTGTTTCACATAAGAATATTAATCAGGAAATTGTGGTTCCTTGCTTGTGTCCTAATCCTTCCTCTAAGAAGGAGAGTCTGTTACATAATTTGGATGTGGTTCGCTCTTTGAAGTTTTATTTACAAGTGACCAAGGATTTCCGTCAAACATCTTCCCTGTTTGTTGTTTATTCTGGGAAGCGTAGGGGTCAAAAAGCTACGGCTACCTCTCTTTCTTTTTGGCTGAGAAGCATCATCCGCCTGGCATATGAGACTGCTGGACAGCAGCCCCCTGAAAAGATTACGGCTCATTCCACTAGAGCTGTGGCTTCCACTTGGGCTTTTAAAAATGATGCTTCTGTTGAACAGATTTGTAAGGCTGCGACTTGGTCCCCCCGAAATACTTTTTCAAAATTTTACAAATTTGATGCTTTTGCTTCTTCGGAGGCTATTTTTGGGAGAAAGGTGATTCAAGCAGTGGTGCCTTCCATTTAGGTTCCTGTCTTGTCCCTCCCTTTCATCCGTGTCCTAAAGCTTTAGTATTGGTATCCCACAAGTAAAGGATGAAACCCGTAGACTCGGTATATCTTGTAAAAGAAAAGGAAATTTATGCTTACCTGATAAATTAATTTCTTTTACGATATACCGAGTCCACGGCCCACCCTGTCATTTTGAGACAGGATTTATTTTTTATAAACTTTAGTCACCTCTGCACCTTGTTAGTTCTTTCCCTTTCTCTTCCTATACCTTTGGTCGAATGACTGAGGGGAGGAGTTAAGGTAGGGGCTATATAGCAGCTCTGCTGTGGTGCTCTTTGCCAGTTCCTGTTAGCAGGAGGAATATATCCCACAAGTAAAGGATGAAACCCGTGGACTCTGTATATCGCAAAAGAAATTAATTTATCAGGTAAGCATAAATTTCCTTTTTGTTGTGCGATATGGTGCGTTAAGCTCCATACTACACAAAATCCAAGGCCTGACTTGACATGCTCATGCAAGTTTTCCCCCATAGACATCAATGGAGAGAAAGTGTTAGAAAAAACTAACACCTGCGGTTGCGGAATGGCAATTACTAACACCCTAACATAAACCCCAAGTCTAAATACTCCTAATCCGCCTCCCCCTGACATCTCTGACAGGAAATAAAGCTATTAACCCCTAATCTGCCACCCTCGACATCTCTGACACTAAATAAAACTATTAACCCCTAATCCCCCGCATCGCTAACACCAAAATTAAGGTATTAACAACTAAACCGCCGCCCCCCGACATTGCCAATACTAAATAAAACTATTAATCCCTAATCCACCGCCCCCAACATCGCTGACTTTAAATAAAACTATTAACCGCCGCCCCCGTATCACTAACAACTAAATAAACCTATTAACCCCTGAACCGCTGCCCCCGCATTGCAACTACTATAATAAACCTATTAACCCCTAAACCGCCAGCCCCCCACATCGCAACTACTATAAAAAGCCTATTAACTCCTTAATCGCCGACCTCCCACATCACAACTACTATAATAAACCTATTAACCCCCAAACCGCCAGCCCCCCACATCGCAACACACAATTAAACTATTAACCCCTAAACCTAACACCCATTAACTTTAAATTAAACTTACAATATAACTACTTAAAATAAATAAAAACTTACTTGTGAAATAAAAAAAAAATGAATAAATTAACCTAACATTACTATTTAAAAAAAATAAAAATAAAATAAAAATAAAAAAACTAAATTACAATCTTAAAAATCCTTACCAAAAAAACACTAAAATTACGAAAAAATGAAAACACTAACGGCTAGATTTGGAGTTTTGTCGGTAACGATCCGAGAAACTAACGCCGGCTTTTTTCTGGCCGCACCATAAAAATAACTCTGGTATTGAGAGTCCACAGAATGGCTGCGTTAGGCTCCAAAAAAGGAGCGTAGAGCATTTTTAACGCAGCTTCAACTCTCGATACCAGAGTTGCTTACGCAAGCGGCCAGCCTCAAAAACGTGCTCGTGCACGATTCCCCCATAGGAAACAATGGAGCTGTTTGAGCTGAAAAAAAAACAAACACCTGCAAAAAAGCCGCGTTCAGCTCCTAACGCAGCCCCATTGTTTGCTATGCGGTAACCCTTCCTACGTCTGCAAGTAACACTCTAACATGTACCCCGAGTCTAAACACCCCTAACCTTACACTTATTAACCCCTAATCTGCCGCCCCCGCTATCGCTGACCCCTGCATATTATTATTAACCCCTAATCTGCCGCTCCGTAAACCGCCGCTACTTACATTATCCCTATGTACCCCTAATCTGCTTCCCTAACATCGCCGACCCCTATATTATATTTATTAACCCCTAATCTGCCCCCCACAACGTCGCCTCCACCTGCCTACACTTATTAACCCCTAATCTGCCGCTACACTTATTAACCCCTAATCTGCCGAGCGGACCTGAGCGCTACTATAATAAAGTTATTAACCCCTAATCCGCCTCACTAACCCTATAATAAATAGTATTAACCCCTAATCTGTCCTCCCTAACATCGCCGACACCTAACTTCAATTATTAACCCCTAATCTGCCGACCGGAGCTCACCGCTATTCTAATAAATGGATTAACCCTTAAAGCTAAGTCTAACCCTAACACTAACACCCCCCTAAATTAAATATAATTTTAATCTAACGAAATAAATTAACTCTTATTAAATAAATTATTCCTATTTAAATCTAAATACTTACCTGTAAAATAAACCCTAATATAGCTACAATATAAATTATAATTACATTGTAGCTATTTTAGGATTAATATTTCTTTTACAGGCAACTTTGTAATTATTTTAACCAGGTACAATAGCTATTAAATAGTTAAGAACTATTTAATAGTTACCTAGTTAAAATAATTACAAAATTACCTGTAAAATAAATCCTAACCTAAGTTACAATTAAACCTAACACTATACTATCATTAAATTAATTAAATAAACTACCTACAATTACCTACAATTAAACCTAACACTACACTATCAATACATTAATTAAATACAATATCTACAAATAACTACAATGAAATAAACTAACTAAAGTACAAAAAATAAAAAAGAACTAAGTTACAAAAAATAAAAAAATATCTACAAACATAAGAAAAATATTACAACAATTTTAAACTAATTACACCTACTCTAAGCCCCCTAATAAAACAACAAAGCCCCCCAAAATAAAAAATGCCCTACCCTATTCTAAATTACTAAAGTTAAAAGCTCTTTTACCTTACCAGCCCTGAACAGGGCCCTTTGCGGGGCATGCCCCAAGAAGTTCAGCTCTTTTGCCTGTAAAAAAAAAATACAATACCCCCCCCCAACATTACAACCCACCACCCACATACCCCTAATCTAACCCAAACCCCCCTTAAATAAACCTAACACTAAGCCCCTGAAAATATCCTACCTTGTCTTCACCTCACCAGGTATCACCAATCCGTCCTGGCTCCAAAATCTTCATCCAACCCAAGCGGGGGTTGGCGATCCATCATCCAGTGGCTGAAGAGGTCCAGAAGAGGCTCCAAAGTCTTCATCCTATCCGGGAAGAAGAGGCGATCCGGACCGGCAACCATCTTGATCCAAGCGGCATCTTCTATCTTCATCCGTTGACGACCGGCTCCATCCTGAAGACCTCCACCGCGGACCCGTCTTCTTCCGGCGACGTCCAACTGAAGAATGACGGTTCCTTTAAGGGACGTCATCCAAGATGGCGTCCCTCGAATTCCGATTGGCTGATAGGATTCTATCAGCCAATCGGAATTAAGGTAGGAATATTCTGATTGGCTGATGGAATCAGCCAATCAGAATCAAGTTCAATCCGATTGGCTGATCCAATCAGCCAATCAGATTGAGCTCGCATTCTATTGGCTGTTCCGATCAGCCAATAGAATGCGAGCTCAATCTGATTGGCTGATTGGATCAGCCAATCGGATTGAACTTGATTCTGATTGGCTGATTCGTTAGATTAAAATTATATTTAATTTAGGGGGGTGTTAGGGTTAGACTTAGCTTTAGGGGTTAATCCATTTATTAGAATAGCGGTGAGCTCCGGTAGGCAGATTAGGGGTTAATAATTGAAGTTAGGTGTCAGCGATGTTAGGGAGGGCAGATTAGGGGTTAATACTATTTATTATAGGGTTAGTGAGGCGGATTAGGGGTTAATAACTTAATTATAGTAGCGCTCAGGTCCGCTCGGCAGATTAGGGGTTAATAAGTGTAGGCAGATGGAGGCGACGTTGAGGGGGGCAGATTAGGGGTTAATAAATATAATATAGGGGTCGGCGGTGTTAGGGGCAGCAGATTAGGGGTACATAAGGATAACGTAGGTGGCGGCGCTTTGCGGTCGGCAGATTAGGGGTTAATAAGTGTAGGCAGATGGAGGCGACATTGAGGGGGGCAGATTAGGGGTTAATAAATATAATACAGGGGTCGGCGGTGTTAGGGGCAGCAGATTAGGGGTACATAAGGATAACGTAGGTGGCGGCGCTTTGCGGTCGGCAGATTAGGGGTTAATAAGTGTAGGCAGATGGAGGCGACGTTAAGGGGGGCAGATTAGGGGTTAATAAATATAATACAGGGGTCGGCGGTGTTAGGGGCAGCAGATTAGGGGTACATAAGGATAACGTAGGTGGCGGCGCTTTGCGGTCGGCAGATTAGGGGTTAATAAGTGTAGGCAGATGGAGGCGACGTTAAGGGGGGCAGATTAGGGGTTAATAAATATAATACAGGGGTCGGCGGTGTTAGGGGGAGCAGATTAGGGGTACATAAGGATAACGTAGGTGGCGGTCGGCAGATTAGGGGTTAAAAAAATTTATTCGAGTGTCGGCGATGTGGGGGGACCTCGGTTTAGGGGTACATAGGTAGTTTATGGGTGTTAGTGTACTTTAGAGTACAGTAGTTAAGAGCTTTAGAAACCGGCGTTAGCCCAGAAAGCTCTTAACTACTGACTTTTTTCCTGCGGCTGGAGTTTTGTCGTTAGATGTCTAACGCTCACTTCAGAAACGACTCTAAATACCGGAGTTAGAAAAATCCCATTGAAAAGATAGGATACGCAATTGACGTAAGGGGATCTGCGGTATGGAAAAGTCGCGGCTGAAAAGTGAGCGTTAGACCCTATTTTGAGTGACTCCAAATACCGGCGTTAGGAGCCTCTAACGCTGGTTTTCACGGCTAACGCCAAACTCCAAATCTAGGTCTAAGATTACAATAAAAATAATAAATGAAATTATCAAAAATAAAAATTAAACCTAATCTAATACCCCTATAAAAACAAAAAAGCCACCCCAAAATAAATACACCCGCTAAGCTAACAAAAAAATACCAATAGCCCTTAATAATTCTTCATCTAGAGTGCTGGAGCGCTGGTCCTCTTCAGCGGCGCCGGTCTTTGCTGAAGACCACAGCCGCTGAAGAGGACCAGCGCTCCAGATGAGGACCAGCACTCAGGATCCGCGCATCGCTGAAGTCCGCTCCACACCTCCGGGAAGATAGAAGAAGGTGCCGCCCTGGAAGAAGAACTTCGATGAAGATTTTCCTCCGCCTGGACTTCCGGACTTCAGGAACGGTGAGTACATTTTCTGGGATTAGTGTTAGGTTTTTTTTTTTTATTTTTAAGTTTTTGTTTTTTTAAGATTAGGGTTTTTTTTTCTTTTATGGGCGTACAAGAGCTGATTGCCCTTTTAAGGGCAATGCCCATACAAATGCCCCTTTAGGGGCAATGGGTATCTTAGGTTTTTTAGACTTAGGTTTTTTTATTTTGGGGGGGTTGGTTGGGTGGGGGTTTTACTGTTAGCGGGGACTTTGTAATTTTTTAGGTAAAAGAGCTGTTTGCTTCAGGGTAATGCTCCAGAAAAGTTTATTGTTAGCTTAGGGGGTGTTTTTATTTTGGGGTGGCTTTTATGTTTTTATAGGTGTATTAGATTAGGTTTAATTTTTATCATTTTTTTTATTATTTATTATTTTGGATAATTTTGTTTATTATTTTTTGTAATCTTAGTGTTTTTTATTTTTTCGTAAATTTTAGTGTTTGTTTTTTCATAGCGTTAGGATTTTTTAATATTGTAATTTAGGTTTTTTATTTTTATTTTATTTTATTTTTTTTTAAATAGTAATGTTAGGTTAATTTATAGTTAATCTTAGTTTTTTTTTATTTCACAGGTAAGTTTTTATTTATTTGAAGGTAGTTATATTGTAAGTTTAATTTAAAGTTAGGGGGGTGTTAGGTTTAGGGGTTAATAGTTTAATTTAGTGTGCTGCTATGTGGGGGGCCGGCAGTTTTGGGGTTAATAGTTTTAGTTTTGAATTAGTAATGTGGGGGGCCGGCGGTTTAGGGGTTAATAGGTTTATTATAGTAGTAGCAATGTGGGGCAGCGGTTTAGGGGTTAATACTTTATTTTAGTGTTGGCGATGTGGGTGGGCGGCGGATTAGGTGTTAATACTTTAATTTACTGTTGGCGATGTGGGTGGGCAGCGGATTAGGGGTTAATAGGTTTAAAATAGTATTTGCGATGCTGGGGATTGGGGTTTAGGGGTTAATAGGTAGTTTATGGGTGTTAGTGTACATTGTAACATTTTTGTTATGGATTTTGCGAAACAAAAATGTTTCACAAAATATAACTATTGGTCTCAGATCGTGGAATGGATCTCGGCGGTATAACCTATAATGCTAGCGTGATAGCCAGATCGCACAACCTGTAATACGGGCGCAATGAAAACTCCACACTCAAAAGTAATTTTTTTAGTGCGGAATGGAGAATTGCTTAAAGGCTAAAATGCGCAATGGCCAATTTTTCAGTGGTATAGCCGTACCGCAACACTTTTAATCTTGCTGATAGTTCTGTGCAAGCAATAGCGAAATGATAAAATGCAATAGTACATTAGATTATGTTATCATTGCTTCTGTATGTCCCTTTAAAATGATATTACTGATATTGATCAAATATTTTTGTGTGACATTTTGTATATCTATGAATTTCTGTACTGAACTTTTAAGAAATACACGGGTAGCAAACGGTACAGTTGACCTTTATCTGCTTGTTATGCTAAAATTCCCCAGTTGCTGTTAGACACATCACCTGTCCAGCTGCATTCTCATATTTTTTCAGTTATAACTTCTTTTAAACAAACAGGCCAGATTAAGAGTGGAGTGCAAACGTTTGTGCATAAGCCATATCTGGTTTTCCCGTCCGTTTGTGCGCAGGTTAAATTGTGCTCATATTACAAGTTGAAATTAAAAGCGATCGCTTGAGCACAATTCAAGTTAACACTCGTCAGGTAAGCACAACCTCTGGGCTCTAGTTAAAGGGACAGTTAACACCAGAATGTTTGTTGTTTGAAAAGATAGATAATCCCTTTATTATCCATTCCCCAGTTTTGCATAACCAACACAGTTATAATAATATACTTTTTACCTCTGTGATTAACTTGTATCTAAGCATCTTCTCACAAACCCCTGATCACATGACATTTTATTTATTATCTATTGACTTTCATTTTAGCCAATTAGTGCAGTGTCTGCCACAATCCACGGGCGTGATCACAATGTTATCTATAGGGTTTAGCTGAACTAGCTCTCCCCTGCTGTGAAAAGCAAATACAAAGCATGTGATTAGAGGCGGCCTTCAAGGGCTTAGAAATTATCATATGAGCCTTCCTAGGTCTAGCTTTCAAGTAAGAATACCAAAATAACAAAGAAAAATTGGTGATTAAAGTAAATTGGAAAGTTGTTTAAAATTACATGCCCTATTTCAAACATGAAAGTTTTTTTTGGACTTGACTGTCCCTTTACCAAAATTAATTGCAAAGTACACTCACACTTATAATAACACCATCTAATAAAAATTATTAAAAAAAAAAATTGCAAAAAAGTTATAAGGGCTCAAATATATGATATCTCAGGTGTTAAAGAAAAAAAACAGGCAATGGATTTTAGCATAGACATACATACATATGTATGTATATACAGTATATATGTGTACATATGTATTTATGTATTTATATGTGTATATACGTATTTACAGTCATTTATACACATATAAACATAAATACATATATACACATATATAGACATATATATAAGTACATTTGAGCCCTTTGCAGTTAAATAGATGAAAACATGTAGAAACATGCCATATTCACATTTAATAAGGTGTTATACTGTGTATTTAGTGTAAATATTTCACATTCCAATGTTTTGCACATCACACAGAATGTTTTATGTATTTCTAAATAGATATTCCTATATATATATATTTATATCTGTATATATCTATACCTATATATAATTATTTATATATATATATATATATATATATATATATATATATATATATACAGTATCTCACAAAAGTGAGTACACCCCTAATATTTTTGTAAATATTTTATTATATCTTTTCATGTGACAACAATGAAGAAATGACACTTTGCTACAATGTAAAGTAGCGAGTGTACAGCCTGTTTAACAGTGTAAATTTGCTGTCCCCTCAAAATAACTCAACACACAGCCATTAATGTCTAAACCACTGGCAACAAAAGTGAGTACACCCCTAAGTGGAAATGTCTGAATTGGGCCCAAAGTGTCAATATTTTGTGTGGCCACCATTATTTTTCAGTGCCTTAACCCTCTTGGGCATGGAGTTCACCAGAGCTTCACAGGTTGCCACTGGAGTGCTCTTCCACTCCTCCATTATGACATCACGGAGCTGGTGGATGTTAGAGACCTTGTGCTCCCCAAACTTCTGTTTGAGGATGCCCCACAGATGCTCAATAGGGTTTAGGTCTGGAGACATGCTTGGCTATTCCATCACCTTTACCCTCAGCTTCTTTAGCAATGCAGTGGTCTTCTTGGAGGTGTATTTGGGATCATTATCATGTTGGAATACTGTCCTGCGGCCCAGTCTCCAAAGGGAGGGGATCATGCTCTGCTTCAATATGTCACAGTATATGTTGGCATTCATGGTTCCCTCAATGAACTGTAGCTCCCCAGTGCAGGCAGGACTCATGCAGGACAAGACCATGACACTCCCACAACCATGCTTGACTGTAGGCAAGACACACTTGTCTTTGTACTCCTCACCTGGTTGCCATCACACACGCTTGACACCATCTGAACCAAATAACTTTATCTTGGTCTCATCGGACCACAGGACATGATGTCAGTAATCCATGTTCTTAGTCTGCTTGTCTTCAGTAAACTGTTTGCAGGCATTCTTGTGCATCATCTTTAGAAGAGGCTTCCTTCTGGGATGACAGTTATGCAGACCAATTTGATGCAGTGTGCGGCATATGGTCTGAGCACTGACAGGCTGACCCCCCACCCCTTTATCCTCTGCAGCAATGCTGGCAGCACTCATACATCTATTTCCCAAAGACAACGTCTGGATATGACGCTGAGCACGTGCACTCAACTTCTTTGATCGACCATGGTGAGGCCTGTTCTGAGTGGAACCTGTCCTGTGAAACTGCTGTATAGTCTTGCCCACTGTGCTGCAGCTCAGTTTCAGGGTCTTGGCAATCTTCTTATAGCCTAGGCCATCTTTATGTAGAGCAACCATTCTTTTTTTAGATCCCCAGAGAGTTCTTTGCCATGAAGTGCCATGTGGAATTTCCAGTGATCAGTATGAGAGAGTGTGAGAGCGATAAAACGAAATTTTACACACCTGCTCCCCATTCACACCTGTGATCATGTAACACTAACGAGTCACATGACACCGGGGAAGGAAAATGGCTAATTGGGCCCAATTTGGACATTTCCACTTAGGGGTGTACTCACTTTTGTTGGCAACGGTTTAGACATTCATGGATGTGTGTTAAATTATTTTGAGGGAACAGCAAATTTACAGTGTTAAACAGGCTGTACACTCACTACTTTGTAGCAAAGTGTCATTTATTTAGTGTTGCCACATGAAAAGATATAATAAAAATATTTACAAAAATGTAAGGGGTGTACACACTTTTGTGAGATACTGTATGTTACTTTTTTATATACTAGTAGCTATAATGTTTTGACTTCTAGATTAGTCACATTTATTTCACAAACCACTTATCTCTAGCACACTGTGCATGATTGCACACAGTGGAGCCTTTTTGATTTATTACCTTTTGTTGATTTGTGTATAATTTTTTATTCAATAAGTTTCTCAAGCACGTGTTCTTGCTTATAATTGAATATAACAGTTATAGTTGAATATAACTGATATAATTTGTGCATTCTGTAACTGCACATGGTCAGACATATTGCCAGGTACTGTATGCATGTTCTATATAAAGTTAAACTTGCATATATAATACATTTCTACTCCACACTTAAGCCACTCTTCTTATGAAGACTGCGCTCCAACTTTGCACTTTGTATATAAATATGATATGAAAATCTAGGAGCCAAAAAAAAAAAAAAACTACAATGCATGCCTTTAACCAAACAAACTGAGACACAAGTGTAACACAATCCTTTTGTAATTTCCCTAAATTAATACAAAACATGGAAATTGACTGCTCTCTCAAACGGGACTGGATGCAAATCCCATGTCACTGCAAAACTCACAGCCATGGGTACTTCCCAGCACTCACAGACAGCTGCACAGGCAGTTAACCCTAGGCCAGCCTGGGTGCAAAGCCCATAGGGGCAATTTCAAAACACAAATATTAGCACAGCACATAGAAAGTCAGTCGAGCTAACCGCAAGTCACCCAGTATTATCTGCGCTTTACAGGCTGATCAGCTATACCTGAGCTGGAGGAAAAAGAGCAGAATCTGGGAAGTTTGCAGGCCCCTCTCTCCCACCGATGCTGCGTGAGAGTGGTAGGCGCTATAGGAATCTGGCTTGAAAGAGGCAGTAACGTAACAGATTATCAGCTATACCTGAGCTGGAGGAAAAAGAGCCGAATCTGGGAAGTCTGCAGGCCCCTCTCTCCCACCGGTGCTGCATGAGAGAGGTAGGCGCTATAGGAATCTGGCTTGAAAGAGGCAGTAATGTAACAGATTATAGAGCTGGGAGCAGCGAAGGCCAAAGCGGAGCAAATCTTGCACACGAGTGCTGCGAGAGGATCTTGGTAAAAGACTCAGAGACTAGAGTCGGTGCTGTGAGTAACTGATAAACAAGGCTATAATCTGGAAAGGCTATAGAACTGCTTTACTGTGAGAACAAACTACAAAATGCTGGGCTAAAAATAAAGGAAAGAAGGGAACAGGCTATATCTTTCTTTGTTTTGATTAGTGTGACTTGATAGGCTATTGAAAAGAAGCACATGTATATGGTTGCTTGCTGGGCTTAAAAAGTAAAGCTGAGTTTTTCTCTTCTATGGTGTGACCTTGCAAGATATTAGAAAAAGCTCACACATACTTGGAATTTGCCTTGCAATAGGCCGAGGAAGCTGTACTCTCTGCTGTTTGCCCTGGTTTTCTTTTTCCTTCAAGATATATCCAGATTGTCTTTATATTGCAAATAGGGTGTTTTCTAGGATTTGAGGAAAGAACAGCATTGTAATTGCCAAGAACTATAAAAGAAGAAAGTACAAAGATAAATCCTGTGACTGTTGCATTATATGTTTGCTAAACGATACTTACCCTCAATTTATATAAGTGGAACAATTAGCTACCCTGTGGTTGATAGTGCATGTATCTGGCCTTTTGTATATATTCTTCCTTTAGTGACCTATGGGATAATTACATCAAGGGAGTAAAGGAGAAAGATAAATCTTATGAACAGGGGAACCACTGCTATTTTTTAGCATAACAATTGCAAATTTTAACAAAAGTAAAGGTGTGAAATATAAGGTTGTACTGTATGGAAAATTATTATGTGTATAATATTATTTTGGGTAATGAATGTATGTATTGGACAAATTGAGATTTGGTCTTAGAAATATTGGTGTTGAAATATTTTGAGGGCAAAAATAATTGCTTATGGATACATTTTTAGGGCCTAACAAAATGCCTCCTAAATTAAAAAACAATCGGCTAGATTACAAGTTTTTGTCGGTAATGGTGTGCGGGGCTAACAAGCATTTTCTTCTCACCGTTCACTTAAGACAACGCTGGTATTACAGGTTTTTTAAACCCGGCGTTAGCCGCAAAAAAGTGAGTGGAGAGCAACATTTTGCTCCACATCTCACTGTAATACCAACGTTGCTTACGGTAGTGGTGAGCTGGCTAAACATGCTCATGCACGATTTCCCCATAGGAATCAATGGGGGAGAATCGGTTGAAAAAAACCTAACATCTGTAAAAAAGCAGCGTTCAGCTTCTAACACAACCCCATTAATTCCTATGGGGAAACACTTTTTATGTCTACACCTAACACCCTAACATGAACCCCGAGTCTAAACACCCCTAATCTTACACTTATTAACCCCTAATCTGTCGCTCCCGACATTGCCGACACCTGCATTTTATTATTAACCCCTAATCTGCTGCTCTGGACACCGCCGTCACCTACATTATCCCTATGAACCCCTAATCTGCTACCCCCAACATTGCTGACACCCACTTTTTATTTATTAACCCCTACTCTGCTGCCCCCAATGTCGCCACCACCTAACTACAATTATTAACCCCTAATCTGCCGCCGCCACTATAATAAAGTTATTAACCCCTAAGTCTAACCTTAACCCTAACACCCCCCTAATTTAAATATAATTTAAATACATCTAAATAAAATTACTATTATTAACTAAATTATTCCTATTTAAAACTAAATACTTACCTAGAAAATAAACCCTAAGCTAGCTACAATATAACTAATAGTTATATTGTAGCCATTTTAGGATTTATTTTTATTTTACAGGCAAGTTTGTATTTATTTTAACTAGGTACAATAGTTATTAAATAGTTATTAACTATTTAATAACTTCCTAGTTAAAATAAAAACAAATTTACCTGTAAAATAAACCCTAACCTAAGTTACAATTACACCTAACACTACACTATATAATTAAATAAATTACCTAAATTAACTACAATTAATTACAATTAAATTAAATCTAAAGTACGAAAATATTTTTTTTTACAGAAAATAATAAAATAATTACAAGAGTTTTAAACTAATTACACCTAATATAATCCCCCTAATAAATTAAAAAAGCCCCCCAAAATAATAAAAATCCCTACCCTATACTAAATTACAAATAGCCCTTAAAATGGCCTTTTGCGGGGCATTGCCCCAAAGTAATCAGCTCTTTTACCTGTAAAAAAAAATACAATACCCCCCAACATTAAAACCCACCACCCACACACCCAACCCTACTCTAAAACCCACCCAATACCCCCTTAATAAAACCTATCACTACCCCCTTGAAGATCACCTACCTTGAGACGTCTTCACCCAACCGGGCAGAAGTGGTCCTCCAGAGGGGCAGAAGTCTTCATCCGATCTGGGCAGAAGAGGACCTCCAGATGGGCAGAAGTCTTCATCCAGGCGGCATCTTCTATCTTCATCCATCCGGAGCGGAGCGGGTCCATCTTCAAGCCATCCGACGCGGAGCATCCTCTTCCATCCGACGACTAACACTAAATGACGGTACCTTTAAGTGACGTCATCCAAGATGGCGTCCCTTCAATTTCCGATTGGCTGCTAGAATTCTATCAGCCAATTGGAATTAAGGTAGAAAAAATCCTATTGGCTGATCCAATCAGCCAATAGGATTGAGCTCACATTCTATTGGCTGTTCCAATCAATCCAATCCCAAAAGCTGATTTAAAAATCTTACAATCAGAGATCAACCTTTTCATAAATGGCAAGAAACAGGCAAGACTCCCCTATCTGATGCTAACCAAACATAGACAATTAGCGGGGGTCGGGGTTCCCGACTTACTACATTACTACGAGGCATCTAATTGGATCTTCCATAAAAGATTTGGTATGGAGGGAACTGGAAGCAGAAATAGGAGACCTGGATTCTCCAGGAGATCTAATTTGGGAGAGATTGTCACGCCAGCACAGGCTTAAAAAATGTTCCCCTATTACTATATGTTCACTTAACCATTGGAAGACGCTGTCGATAGGGAAGGGATTGATGCCAGAATTCTCCTCTAGGATGCCCCTCAAATACCTCATTCCGAAGGAATTTCAGAAACAATTGGATAAATGGGAGAACAAAGGCCTTTACAGGGTGGGAGACCTCTTAACAAATAATAAACCACTGACTTTAATCCAGGTACAGGAAAGGATAGCACATTTTCCCCTTCAATGGTATCTATATTTGCAGATAATATCTGCTCTGAATAAATTCATACCAAACATACGCAAGCAACCTAGCACTACGCTGGAAAGACTATGCAGCCCCACTACCAGAACCAAACAATCCATATCACAACTATATCTTGCAATACAAAAATTAGGGGGTGAAACTAAATCACCTACCATGCTTAGATGGGAAATAGACTCAAACACAACACTAGAAATACAAGAGTGGCAGGACTTATTTTATTTTTCTTGTAAGGGGTTAATCAGTGCTGATTTAAGGGAAAATAGTCTCAAGACTATCTTTCGGTGGTATTTAACTCCACTTAAAACATCGCATTACTCAGAGGGTAGAAGTAGAAACTGTTATAGGGGATGCAATTTCATTGGTACCTATATACATATGTGGTGGGAATGCCCTAGAGTAGCCCACATATGGACCAAGCTTTCAACTTATCTTAGCTCTCTTTTAGAAGAGCAAATATCGCTAACTATATCTCAGGGACTATTAAACGCTCCTGTGCCGAATCTCAATAAGCATATCAATACTTTCATTAGAATACTCTGCACGGTCACAAGGGTAGGTATCACTAGATACTGGAAGGAAGGAGTACCGATGTGGCATGAGATCTTAGAAAGATTTAAAATGACATATTCCCTACATGAAACTGCAGCAGTGATATTAGGAACGATAGACACATTCCAAAAAGTCTGGTTCTACTGGATAATGCATCCAACTTGATTAGCTCAACCTAGTCCCATAAAAAGGGGAAGAATTATAAACTAAATATGGAAAGGGAAGAGGGGAGAGATATGTGCAAGTTTGAGCAAAGAAGAGGAATGCTTATTAGAGTAGACTAGTTAATAACGGTTCTTCCTCATCATGGACGGAGGGAGGAATATGAAAAGGAATACTGACAAGAGAAGAAAATGACGCATGGATATTAAATTCTGAGTGACCAAATGTTATGTTTGTTTATTTAATTACTCTTATTTTGTGTTAATAAGAAAATGATTTATGTGCTAGTTGTCTTATACGAGAAATGTATCAAGCCTGATGTACTGGCTTCAAGAACTTATTGTGTAGTGAAGATTTACAGGATAGAAACGAGAAGTTGACAATCCAAAGACAGTACTTACTGTGTTCAAATACTTGATGAGATGATACTGTAACCAACTGTATAAGACATGTGTTATGTTTATGGATGTTATTTCAATAAAAATTATTTTAACATAAATTGGACTATGAAACTGACAGAGTTACAGATGGACTCATATTTATGACTCTAGAAAAATACACCCAAATAAATATGCTAGAAGGGTCCCCTTAAGTAAACCCATAGTTAAACCAGCCAAAAGAGTCACATTCAGTGAGACTGAATATTACTATGATACTTCAGACATTGAAATATCCCAACAATCTGATGATCATATGTCAACTATATAGGTTCTATCTGTACTAGACACACCTACCACTTCTACTATTGCACGTTCAAACAATGGCGTAGGCACACAAAAATGAAAATAAAAATAAAATACTTAGAGGGGGGGGGGAAGCAAGAAGACACAAACAGTTACCGTTACCCTCAGAGGAAACGGATACAGCACAAAACAACACATTATTAAATAATGTGGTTAACTTATCTTCAAAACAACTTACTCAATATGAAATTTCTTTATTGAATAAAGGTTTGAGTTGTAATTTTGATTTATTTTCCACAATGTTAGATGCAAACCGGTTTGTAAAGGATCTTACTTTGAAAAAACATTTCTATAATGATGAAAATATTGTTGCAGATGAGTCTATCAATACACCGGTCAGCACTCCTTCTACACTCAGCTTTGATAAACATGTCACTGTTTGTGACATGCAACACATTTTAACAGAGAATGATGGGGTGCAATCCACTAGGTGTGGTGATACTACAAAATACATAGATCTCAGTGAATTTAAAACCAAAGCTATTTTTATCCCATTTACTCTAGGGGCTAAACTATTCAGGTTTTTCAACAAACTGTGGAGAGTATTCTAAGTAAATTGGATAAAGAGAACAAAAAGTCACTGAAAAAAACACACTATAATACCAGCAATCTAAGTCCACAAGCGAGAAGGGTGTTGCAAGATCTCAGCAATTAAACAAAAATAGTGATTAATGAGTCAGATAAAAGTGGCAATGTGATATTAAATAAATCTGACTACTTCAAAGAAGCAAGTAGACAACTACATGATTCTGATACATATGAGTGTCTTACATCAGATCCTACTGAACTTTTATACTTTTATCTTAAGAAAAATAGTGTAAGAGGCAAGAGACAATTATATTATTACATCAATGGTAGCTGATAGTTTGATACCTAAATGTCCTGTCATGCCTATCTTCCACTATTTGCCTAAATTACACAAAGATCTTTCAAATCCCCCAGGCTGCCCTATTGTGGCAGGCATATGCTCACTCAATGAAAATGTTTCTAACTTGATCGATCATTTCTTACATCCCATTGTTACCAACTTAGGGCTAGTTTCCACTGAGGTGGTAAAATTTGGAAACTGGTGGTAACATAAAAATTCTCCATAGAGTTTAATAGAGATAAATGTTTTTGCCAACATTTTGCAAACTATACCAACTAAATGGGAAATAGCCCTTACATGGGAATTTAGGAACACAACAGCCTTGATTAACCAAATTGAAGGTATCAGATAGCAAGATTCTTTCAGATTCATCACTATTGACTTATCAGCATTATATAGTCCATTCCACACACTAAGGAATTAAATGCATTGGAATATTTTTTTAACACTTTGACACTTTATGATCCAGGCACAAATCAGTTTTTATATCACATTTTAGAGTACCTACTCACATTTTTTTTTCTTTTTGAGGGTATTATCTCCAGATATGTCATACAGCTATGGGTGCTAAGTTTGCACCTTCCTATGCTAATCTCTATATAGGATTCTGGAAGCTGTGCCACATCTTTGGTGATAATAACCCCTTTAGACAAATTATAATTTATTTTGGGAGATATATCTACAATCTATTTCTTGTTTGGAACGGAGATCAACAGTTTGTCCCTCAGTTTCACCATTATATCAACACCAACGATTTTGACCTTTCTTTTACACTTGAACACAACAAGACACAAATTAACTTTTTGGGTGTCACTCTTAGATCTCATTTTCAATCTATTGAAGTTGAATTATATAGGAAAATCACAGCAGGAAACACCATATTGCATTCTACATCCTGCCATCTAAGACACACATTACAATCTATACCATATGGATAATATATTCAAAAGAGGAGCTGTTCCCAAGAGGATACACATTTGAAGCATGCAAATATCCCACATCAGAGGTTGAAAGCTCGTAGTTACGATATTCAATTATTAAATAAAACAAAAAGCAAGGTAGATTGCATCCTCAGAAGCAATTTATTACAATATAAAACCAAAAAGACAATAAGGAATTCTAAACCTACTTTCATCACTACTTATAGTAGTGATTACGCAAAGGCACATAATATTATCCAAAGATGTCTTCCCATTTTGAAAAATGATAAAAAAAAAAACTGAATACCATTGTATCTGGGGGTTGTAACTTTACAACATGAAGGGCTAAGGCACTAAGAAACATTTTATCTCCATCTATGTTACCAAAAAACAAAACAAACACCTGGTTTTCTGCCCATGTTGGTTGTTACAAAGGTAATGGCAATATTTGTAAAACTTGAAAACACATCAAAACAGGTAATACATTTAAGTCATCAACAACAGAACAAGAATATCATATTAGATGTAATATCACTTGTAATACAACCCATGTTATTTATCTTTTGACCTACAAAGGATGCAACAAACAATATGTTGGGTGCACTAAACGTGCATTAAGAGATAGAACATTACAACATTTAAGAAATATTAATAACCCTGATAGCAATACTCCAATAGCCAAACATTTTAGACAAGAACATTATTCCAATGATACACTTTTACAAGTACAAGGTATAGATGATATGCCTAGACACAGAAGAGGGGGTGACAGAGAATGACTTTTGGATCAAAGGGAGGTCCTATGGATTTTCAAATTACAAACTAAACACCCTGATGGTTTAAATTCGATCATGGATGTTAATTTGTTTTATTGAAACCACATTATAGCATTTTTTCACATAATAAACCTTTTATCACTTGAATTGTAAAGTAATATATGATTACAGATAATAATGTAGATATGTATATATCTTTTGTTTTTCTTCATACATAAGATTGGCAAACTATTATTGATAGCAAATATACCAGACCACATCCTGCCATCCAAGACATACATTCCAATCCATATCATATGGACAATATATTCAAAAGAGGAACTGTTCCCAAGAGGATACATATTTGAAGCATGCAAATATTACACATCAGAGGTTGCAAGCTCGTAGTTACAATATTCCATTATTAAATAAAACAACACCAATGATTTTGACCTTTCTTTTACACTTGAACACAACAAGACACAAATTAACTTTTTGGGTGTCACTCTTAGATCTCATTTTCAATCTATTGAAGTTGAATTATATAGGAGAATCACAGCAGGAAACACCATATTGCATTCTACATCCTGCCATCCAAGACACACATTACAATCCATACCATATGGACAATATATTCAAAAGAGGAACTGTTCCCAAGAGGATAAACATTTGACGCATGCAAATATCCCACATCAGAGGTTGCAAGCTCATAGTTATGATATTCAATTATTAAATAAAACAGAAAGCAAGATAGATTGCATCCTCAGAAGCAATTTAATACAATATAAAACCAAAAAGATAATAAGGAATTCTAAACCTACTTTCATCACTACTTTTAGTAGTGAATACGCTAAGGCACATAATATTATCCAAAGCTGTCTTCCCATTTTGAAAAATGATAAAAAAATGAATACCATTGTATCTGGGGGTTGTAACTTTACAACATGAAGGACCAAGACACAAAACATTTTAGCTCCATCTGTGTTACCAAAAAACAAAACAAACACCTGGTTTTCTGCCTGTGTTGGTTGTTACAAATGTAATGGCAACATTTGTAAAACTTGTAAACACATCAAAACAGATAATACATTTCATCAAGTCATCAACAACAGAACAAGAATATGATATTAGATATAATATCACTTGTAATACAACCCATGTTACAGAGAATGACTTTTGGATCAAAGGGTGGTCCTATGGATTTTCAAATTACAAACTAAACACCCTGATGGTTTAAATTCGATCATGGGTGTTAATTTGTTAATTTATTGAAACCATATTATAGTTTTTTCACATAATAAACCTTTTTCACTTGTAAAGTAATATATAATTACAGATAATAATGTAGATATGTATATATTTTTTTCTTTTTTTTTCTTCATACATAAGATTGGTGAACAATTAATGCTAGCAATAACAATAAATAAGTCAAATATGTGATTGTATAAAACTATTTATGAGTAACACATTTTTTGATTGCCATAAAGTATAAGAATATGTTTCTTTTTTTGAAACAATTATACAGTTGTCTAATCAAATGACACACTAACTGTAAATAGCAGTTTGGTTTTAAATTCAGATCATGCCAGTGACCATGGACTAAGGGAAGGCCCGAAACATGATTGGCACTTGAATTTTTGTCCAGACTTTGTATGTTGTATTAATGATTTTATGGATTTTTTTTACCCTTTAAACTGTTTTTAAATCAATAAAATACATTTACTTTTATCCTGATGTCCTTTGGATGGAGGTGTGGACTCACTTGGATTATATATATATACAGGTATATATATATATATATATATATATATATAAAACATAATTTATGTAAGAACTTACCTGATAAATTCATTTCTTTGATATTGGCAAGAGTCCATGAGCTAGTGACGTATGGGGTATACATTCCTACCAGGAGGGGCAAAGTTTCCCAAACCTCAAAATGCCTATAAATACACCCCCACCACACCCACAATTCAGTTTAACGAAGAGCCAAGAAGTGGGGTGATAAGAAAGGAGCGAAAGCATCAACAAGGAATTGGAATAATTGTGCTTTATACAAAAAAATCATAACCACCACAAAAAAGGGGTGGGCCTCATGGACTCTTGCCAATATGAAAGAAATGAATTTATCAGGTAAGTTCTTACATAAATTATGTTTTCTTTCATGTAATTGGCAAAAGTCCATGAGCTATGGGATAGCAAATATCCAAGATGTGGAACTCCACGCAAGAGTCACTAGAGAGGGAGGGATACAAATAAAGACAGCCAATTCTGCTGAAAAAAGAATCCACAACCCAAATCAAAAAGTTTTAATCTTATAATGAAAAAAACTGAAATTGTAAACAGAAGAATCAAACTGAAACAGCTGCCTGAAGAACTTTTCTACCAAAAACTGCTTCTGAAGAAGAGAAAACATCAAAAAGGTAGAATTTAGTAAAAGTATGCAAAGAAGACCAAGTTGCTGCTTTGCAAATCTGATCAACAGAAGCTTAATTTTTAAAAGCCCAGGAAGTAGAAACTGACCTAGTATAATGAGCCGTAATCCTCTGAGGTGGGGATTTACCCGACTCCACGTAAGCATGATGAATCAAAAGTTTTAACCAAGAAGCCAAAGAAATAGCAGAAGCTTTCTGACCTTTCTTAGGACCAGAAAAGATAACAAATAGACTAGAAGTCTTTCTGAAATCTTTAGTAGCTTCAACATAATATTTTAAAGCTCTTACCACATCCAAAGAATGCAAAGATCTTTCCAAAGAATTCTTAGGATTAGGACACAAAGAAGGGACAACAATTTCTCTACTAATATTGTTGGAATTCACAACCTTAGGTAAAAATTTAAATGAAGTCCGCAAAACTGCCTTATCCTGATGTAAAATCAGAAAAGGAGACTCATAAGAAAGAACAGATAATTCAGAAACTCTTTTAGCAGAAGAGATAGCCAAAAGAAACAATACTTTCCAAGAAAGTAATTTAATGTCCAGAGAATGCATAGGCTCAAACCAAGGAGCCTGTAAAGCTCTCAAAACCAAATTAAGACTCCAAGGAGGAGAGATTGACTTAATGACAGGCTTGATATGAACCAAAGCCTGAACAAAACAACGAATGTCAGGAATATTAGCAATTTTTCTGTGAAACAGAACAGAAAGAGCAGAGATTTGTCATTTCAAGGAACTTGCGGACAAACCCTTGTCCAAACCATCCTGAAGAAACTGTAAAATTCTAGGAATTCTAAAAGAATGCCAAGAGAACTTATGAGAGGAACACCATGAAATGTAAGTCTTCCAAACTCTGTAATAAATCTTTCTAAACTGATAAACAAAGAGAAACTCTTATTGTTGTGCCAGCCGTTAAGACTTTTAACTGTTTCCAAAAAGGTATAAAGTTCAAAGTATGTGCACCAAATGTGTTGCCAATATGTGTAAAACAGAGTGATGTGAAATGTCTGTTGGTCGCGAGCTGCCCCAGGTAATTGCACTATACAGGCAAATAATACTTGTCTAATAACCAATTGCAATGCTTGTAACAAGTAACCGGCACTCTTAGGCAAACCAAATCAAACGTTAACCTTCACTCACCCGTGTTCTGCGGATTGGGGGTACTTCTGGCAGACCTCTGCCACTTTACATCCGCCACACTCCGTGCAGGTAAGGCTCCAATCAGGAAAAGGGCAAATTCACCAGAAGGCGCCAGGACGAAGCGGTGTACCTCTACCGCCTCAACTTATCCCAGCCGCAGTACTTCCTTGTATTTTGTAAGTTGCTCCTCCCCCCTGCTCCGCTCCGTAACACGGTGAGACTTAGTGATGAAAACAGTGGTCACCAAGACCGTAAGTATATGGCTAAACACAGATGGTCATCATACTTGCTCCAAACTAATGATCAATGTCCCATACTCAGCAAATGCTACCGGTGTACTGGAAAGTGAAAACATCAAAGAGAGGAAGTCCCAGTAGCATAAAATTAAATCCTTTATTCTTGGTTCAAAATAAAATCAGACATGGATAATCACAGCAAAGACGATGTGGAAGGTGCTGAGGGCGCAGCACTAACTGGCTTACATGTTTCGGAAATGATCCGTAGTCATAGCCTGTAGTGCTGAGCCCCACACCTGTTTAAAAACAATTCAAACAAATGTGATAGGTTAAAATTTACAACAACGCCCTCAAACTAGACCTGTGCACACCTGTATAGTAACTAGATGCCTGTACTGCTAACACTAATTTGCATACTGAAAGGATGTAATGTTGATAATAGAAAACTAGCAGTAATATATACATAAGTAGACAAAAAACAAAAAACAAAACAGAATACTGCAAAGTAATTAGATCAGGGACTGTAAATGTATGCCTAGATCTTACCTACAATAGTGTCATGTAAAATATGCAGAAAATTAATTGATATGTTCCACTGAACTAGATTAAAGCTAAACAACTAGCCTGCAATTGTAGACCCAGATGTAAATGTGTATATCTAATCAAATGATAAGGTAGATAGTATATACTGGGAGTGCTATGTGTATATCTAATCAAATGATAAGGTAGATAGTATATACTGGGAGTGCTATGCTTACACCTTTGCTGCATAATGATTATAAATCTTTCTAGACACAGATTTACGAGCCTGCAACATAGTATTGATCACTGAGTCAGAGAAACCTCTATGACTAAGCACTAAGAGTTCAATCTCGATACCTTCAAATTTAATGATTTGAGATCCTGATGGAAAAACGGACCTTGAGATAGAAGGTCTCACCTTAACGGAAGTGGCCAAGGTTGGCAACTGGACATCCAAACAAGATCTGCATACCAAAACCTGTGTGGCCATGCTGGAGCCACCAGCAGTACAAACGAATGTTCCATCATGATTTTGGAAATCACTCTTGGAAGAAGAACTAGAGGTGGAAAGATATAAGCAGGTTGATAATTCCAAGGAAGTGACAATGCATCCACTGCTTCCGCCTGAGGATCCCTGGATCTGCACAGATACCAGGGAAGTTTCCTGTTTAGATGAGAAGCCATCAGATCTATTTCTGGAAGCCCCCATATCTGAACAATCTGAAGAAACACATCTGGGTGAAGAGACCATTCTGTAAAGTCTGGCGACTGAGAAAATCCGCTTCCCAATTGTCTATACCTGGGATATGAACCGCAGAGATTAGACAGGAGCTGGATTCTGCCCATGCAAGTATCCGAGATACTTCTTTCATAGCCTTAGGACTGTGAGTCCCACCTTGATGATTGACATACGCCATGGTTGTGACATTGTCTGTCTGAAAACAAATAAACGATTCTCTCCCTAGAAGAGGCCAGAACTGAAGAGCTCTGAAAATCGCACGGAGTTCCAAAATATTGATTGGTAATCTCGCCTCTTGAGATTTCCAAACCCCCTGCGTTGTCAGAGATCCCCAGACAGCTCCCCAACCTGAAAGACTCACATCTGTTGAAATCACAGTCCAGGTTGGACAAAGAAAAGAGGCCCCTTGAACTAAATGGTGGTGATTTAACCACCAAGTCAGAGAAAGTCGAGTATTGGGATTTAAGGATATCAATTGTGATATCTTTGTATAATCCCTGCACCAAAGGTTCAACATACAAAGCTGAAGAGGTCTCATGTGAAAACGAGCAAAGGGGATCGCGTCCGATGCTGCAGTCATGAGACCTAAAACTTCCATGCACATAGCTACTGAAGGGAATGACTGAGACTGAAGGTTCTGTCAAGCTGAAACCAATTTCAGACGTCTTTTGTCTGTTAGAGACAAAGTCATGGATACTGAATCTATTTGGAATCCCAAAAAGGTTACCCTTCTCTGAGGAATCAAGGAACTTTTTGGTAAATTGATCCTCCAACCATGTTTTTGAAGAAACAACATGAGTTGATTTGTGTGAGATTCTGCAGAATGTAAAGACTGAACAAGTACCAAGATATCGTCCAAATAAGGAAACACCGCAATACTCCGCTCTCTGATTACAGAGAGAAGGGCACCGAGAACCTTTGAGAAGATCCTTGGAGCTGTTGCTAGGCCAAAAGGAAGAGCAACAAATTGGTAATGCTTGTCTAGAAAAGAGAATCTCAGGAACTGATAGTGATCTGGATGAATTGGAAGATGAAGATATGCATCCTGTAAGTCTATTGTGGACATATAATGTCCTTGCTGAACAAAAGGCAGAATAGTCCTTATAGTCACCATTTTGAATGTTGGTATTCTTATATAACGATTCAAAATTTTTAGATCCAGAACTGGTCTGAAAGAATTCTCTTTCTTTGGTACAATGAACAGATTTGAATAAAACCCCAGACCCTGTTCCAGATATGGAACTGGCACAATTACCCCAGATGACTCCAGGTCTGAAACACATTTCAGGAAAGTCTGAGCCTTTACTGGGTTTACTGGAATGCGTGAGAGAAAGAAACTTCTCACAGGCGGTCTTACCTTGAAACCTATTCTGTACCCTTGAGAAACAATGTTCTGAATCCAATGATTTTGAATTGAACTGATCCAAACATCTTTGAAAAATCATAATCTGCCCCCTACCAGCTGTGCTGGAATGAGGGCCGCACCTTCATGCGGACTTGGGGGCTGGTTTTGATTTTCTAAAAGGCATGGATTTATTCCAGACTGGAGAAGGCTTCCAATTGGAAACCGTTCCTTTAGGGGAAGGATCAGGCGTCTGTTCCTTATTCTGGCGAAAGGAACGAAAACGGTTAGCAGCCCTAAATTTACCCCTAGATTTTTTTATCCTGAGGCAAAAAAGCTCCATTCCCCCCAGTGACAGTTGAAATTATAGAATCCAACTGAGAACCAAATAATGTATTACCTTGGAAAGAAAGAGATAGTAACGTTGACTCAGAAGTCATATCTGCATTCCAAGATTTAAGCCTATGTGCAGAATTATGTGACATTAACCTAGTGACACATGCAAAAAAGGGGGTTTGAAGATTTATCCCCTTCCCCCCAAAACTGCACTCACCTTATCTTCCTCACCAGCCTCTATTGCTCTTCAGGTTTCTTCAACAGTACGTCACAGGCACACTCTCTAATCACAGTGCACCAGGTTGTGCCATTGAACTACATGTAGCCAAAAGCTTTACCCAGCGTGAGAGTGCGCTACATGTAGTTCAACAAGACAACTGATTGTGCTGTGATTACAAACCTTGCTGTTGAAGAAACCAGAAGAGCATAAGAGGCTGGGGAGTTACATCTTTAAAAACCTTTACTTTATCCACTTAATTATGTGCATAATTATGTAACATTAATTTGGACATTGACTGACCATTTAATATAGAAGACACTTATTAAAACATTAGTAATTCCACTGCTACACTTTCCTTAAAATTACCTGCTCTTTCCAAAAAATAAAAAGGTGCATCAAGCAGTGTGACAATCCCTTCCTCTCTCCCTCCGACACTATCCCACCACTAATCCAATACTCCATAGAAGAAGAGGGGATGTGTCACTCTGCTTGGTGTCCTTTTCAGTCCTTCTGAGATCAAAATAAAACTATTATTTTAATATTAAAACAATTAATAAAAAGCACTAGTTGAAAAACTTATTAAACTAAATTCCCTTCCCTCTCCAAGCCCAACAAACTCTTTATCATTCCAGTTCCCTACAGAGAATATCACTCTGCTTAGCTTCCATTTAGGTGTAGACAGCTCTCCAAAAGCAATTATTTATATTAAAAACACAAATTTAAAAAGTGCTTAACCCAAAAGAGGTGGTAATTAAATCAGCTTACCTCTTCCTCCATTCCGATGGTTTGATGAACTGTTCTATTAAAAACTTATTGGGAAGCTCAAGTAAAGAGATCTGTTTATATAAAAATTAAAACATACAAAGTTAGTATACAAACATATACCAGCTAAAGAAAAGGTTAAGGAAATTTGCTACATGATTAGTAAGCTCTCAGGATCATTACAGATTTACACCAATATAAAAATCTTTTAAAACGTACTTATACAATTTGTATAATTTTGATTTCAAAAGAGGAGCTTAAAAAAAAATATGCTTACCTGATAAATGAATTTCTTTCATGATGGTGAGAGTCCATGAGAAATCACATGCGGGATTATACTCCAGTCCACTAAGAGGAGGCAAAAAATACTCAACATACGAAGAGCTTTTAATCCCATCAATTTCACTGATTACCTCATTCAAACATATGGCCAAGGAAGGAGAGAAACAGAAAAACAGGAAAGATCAAGGAAGGGTAAATGAAGTACGAACTGCCGACAAATGAGCATAAAAATGAGGGGTCTCAAGGATTCTCATCACCATGAAAGAACTGTACTTGTTAGCTAAGTATAAATTTTGTTTTCTTAAATAAAGTTTTGAGAGTCCACAAGGCATCACATCTGTGATCTAATACTTAAGCTATGGAGTAAACGAGAAACCACAAAAGCACGGAACATGAATTTAAGACAAGAAAATGAATGACCAGATACTGCTGCCTAGAGAACTTTCCAGCTAAAAACATGAGACAAAAAACTTCAAGATGATAAAATGTAGTAAAACAACGTAGGAACCAAATATTATTTCCAGACAGAAGTTGAGTGTCCAAACCATGCATAAGTGTAAAAGGTGTTGTTTCTATTAAAGTTTCTATTAAAGGAAATTCTCATGCCTAGACTCAATGCACCAGCTTACTTGCAGTTTACTCTGTGGGGCATATCTATCAAGCTCTGTACGGAGCTTGAAACCCTGTGTTTCTGGCAAGCCTCCAGGCTCACCAGAAACACCAGTTATGAAGCAGCGGTCAGACCTTTGTTAAATAGGCCCCTGTGTCTGTTCCAACTTACCTTTTCTCTGTGTATTTCAAGTCATTCTGGTCCTGCCTGATTTCCTCTGCCTGAGTTCTACTACCCGCACATACCCTGCTGTATTTCTTTTGTTTATTCTGTTGTATTTATCCTGGACATCGCAATATTTTATATTCTAAACCCTGTAACATATCTAAGTTCCAAAAGAACTATTATTGTGATCATCCAGCCATTTGCTACAAGTAAATTATATATCATATTCCTGCAACATAACTCAGTTACCAGACAAGTATTAATGTGATTTCCCAGTCATCTGCTACAACTGTATTGTATACACTGACCCTAAATTATAACTCAGTTACCAGACAAGTATTAATGTGATTATCCAGTCATCTGCTACAACTGTATACAACTGTATTGTATACCCTGACTCAGCAACATAACTCAGTTACCAGACAAGTATTACTGCAATTATCCAGTCATCTGTTACAACTGTATTATATACGCTGACCCTGCAACATACCTTGGTTACCAGATTTCTATTACTATACTTACCCAGTCATCTACTACTGCTGTATTGGATACTCTGAACCCTGTAGTATATTTTAGTTGTCCAAGGAAACTCTTATTGTGACACCAGGAAAGAAAACATTTCCAAGCCTTATGATAAATATTTCTAGACAAATGAGTCCTGCCTTGAAGAAGAGTGTCAATGGCTGAATCAGAAAAATCTCAAAAACCAGCATAGAAATACATGTGTACAGTCCGGGTTTAAATAAAATCTTCCCCTGAAAAGGAGGAGAAAAAATTTGCCTTTACAAACCATATCCGACGACCAAGATTTTAACCATAAGGCTCTTCAAGTTAAACAGCCAAGCTGCATTTTGGCCTTGATGAAGATTATTTCCACAATTGCATCACAAAAGAAAGTATTGGCAACTTTAATCATCTATAGACGATCCTGAATCTTATCCAGTGAAATCTTCTCAATGACCATCTCTGATAAAGAGTCACACTATAAAGTTATAGCATCTGCTACTCAAACAGCACAAACTGCTGGTCTGAAGACAAAACACAGCCTGCTGAAAAGCTTGTCTATGATAAGCTACTAATGTCCTATCCATTGTCAGAGCAAGTGTCATGTGATCACTGACTCAAGAGCTGCTACCTATTTGTGAGCAAAATCTCCTCTGTGACATCACAGGCTCCATGGTAACTCACCACCTCTAACCACAGACAATGAGGCAGAGGTGAACTGTCACTCTAGAGGTTACCTCTTAGCTAATATGGAACAAGACTTATAAATATGTCCTTGAATGAAGTGTTGTATTCTGATTGAATAGTAGTTTGCTTAGCTAAAGTGATTCTGTCCCTTTAAAAAGGAATCTGAAAGGCAAAATTAAACTATCATGGCTCAGATATGCAATTTTAATTCTATTGAGAAATTTGTTTTGTTCTCTTGGTATCCTTTGTTGAAACGCATACCTAGGTAGGCACCACAGCAATGCATTACTGGGTGCTATTAGCAGGTGATTGATAGCTACACACATGCCTCTCCCTGTAAACTAAAGCCCAATACAATTGAAAATTAACATTTTATTGCTTATCTCTTCTACCTCCTACTGAGAGTGTAATTTCTTCAGCTTTACACAGGTTTCCTTTAACCTATACCTAAGAAAAGAAACTTTAAGAATAGATAGGGATACCACAGGAAATGTCAGCTAATTAAAATGCCAGCATAAAGTAAAAGGAAGTATTTGTAAATAGTTCATACACTCCAGCAGTTCAAATGGATCATTAGAAACAAATTAATGTGGTGAAAAAATTGTGTAAAGTGTTCCTTTTTGTGTGGGCAGTTGAATTTACTTACAAGGGGCAGTTGAGAAAATGGAGATCTTGATGTTACAGTACTCTTAATTCAAAAATAAAATAAAAAAACTTTTTTAAACAATGGTACCTTATACGTATCTGTTTATTTCTGGTTATATTTTACCTTTACAGCATGGCCAATGGTGCTAAAAGGAAAAAAAGATTAGGGCACCCTTGCAGCTGGTTGCAGGTTCACACTGCGACAGGGCACAGAAAATTTAGGGTATTGTGAAATGGTAATTTATATTCTCTAAACACACTATAGCAAGCTGGTTCATTTCTAAACTATTATTGGAGATATATATATATATATATATATATATATATATATATATATACATATATATATATACATATATATATATATATATATATACATACATCAATTTAATTTTATTTTATTTATACAATACCATGCGATAAGCCTGCCCAGAGGGCAGTCTAAAGTTACTGAAAAAAATAAATGAAATTTAAAAAATAAAAACAATTAAACCTAATCTAATACCGCTATAAAAATAACTTCCTCCCGCCAAATAAAAGCACCCCATAATCTAACAATAATCTACCAATATATCTTAAAAGGGCCTTTTGTAAGAGCATGTCCCTAAGTTAAAAGTCCCTTTTACCTTAAAAAATTTCAAAATACCCCCTAAAAGTAAACCCCCCCACCCACACAACCCCCCAAAATAAAAAATTTAAGTCTAAAAAACTTAAGCTACCCATTGCCCCTAAAGGGGCATTTCTATGGGCATTGCCCTTAAAAGGGGAATCAGCTCTTTTGCTGACCATTAAAAAAATAAGAAAATCCCTAATCTTAAAAAAAAAGCCATCCAAAAATAAAACATAAAAAACCCGTCTAACCCCGAAATTGGTACTCCTGAAGTCCAGCGGTGAAGGTCTTCTTCCAGGCGGCTCCAACTTCATCCAGCGTAAGGACCTCTTTTATCTTCATCCGGTGCAAAGGCGGCACGGAGCGGAGTTGACCCCGGAGCTTGACCGCTAATGGCAGAACAGGACTGGTAGTCGTGGAGCAGGACTAGCAGTCGTGGAGTAGGACCGATGGTCGCAGAGCAGGATCGTCGTGGAGGATCCTCTTCCTGCGGTTGCTGCTGCATACTGAATATTGAATGCAAGGTACCCAATTTAGGTACCTTGCATTCCTATTGGCTGAAATTTTGAAATCAGCCAATAGCATCAGAGCTACTGAAATCCTATTGGCTGTTTAAATCAGCCAATAGGATTTTAGTAGCTCCCATCCTATTGGCTGATTTCAAAATTTCAGCCAATAGGAATGCAAGGTACCCCAATATAAATGGGGTACCTTGCATTCAATCTTCAGTGTGCGGCAGTGACCGCATGAAGAGGATCCTTCACACTGGATGGCTTCGAGGACAGCGTTCTTGCTTCACGGTCACCTCTGCTCCGCACCGCCTTCGCTCCGGACTTCAGGAACTGTGAGTACCTATTTCGGGTTAGACTTAGATTAGGGATTTTTTTTTTATTAGGCAGCAAAAGAGCTGAGTGCCCTTTTAAGGGCAATGCTCATACAAATGTCCCTTTAGGGGCAATAGGTAGCTTAGGTTTTTTTAGACTTAGGTTTTTTATTTTGGGGGGTTGTGTGGGTGGGGGGGTTACTTGTAGGGGGTAAGTAGTACTTTATTTAGGTTAAAGGAGCTGATCACTTTAGGACAATGCCCTACAAAAGGCCCTTATAAGGGCTATTGGAAGTTTAGTGTTAGTGGTTTTTTTTTAGATAAGGGTTTTTTATTTTAATGGGCAGCAAAAGAGCTGATTGCCCTTTTAAGGCAATGCCCATACAAATGCCCATTTAGGGGTAATAGGTAGCTTAGTTTTTTTAAGACTTAGGTTTTTTTTTATTTTGGGGGTTAGTTGGCGGGGGGTTTAACTGTTAGGAGGGGATTTTTTAATTTTTTTAGGTAAAAAAGTTGTTTAACTTTGGACAATGCCCTACAAAAAGACCTTTTAATGACTATTGCTAGTTTAGTGTTAAATTAGGGCTTTTTATTTTGGGTGGGCTTTTTTATAGGGTAATTTGTTTAGTTTTAAAAAAAATATTTTGGATAATTACGTTTTTTTCAGTAATTTTAGATTTTTTTAATTTTTGTAATTTTTTTTTTTATTTAATCTTAAATTTTGTAAAATAATTGGGGGTTAATTTATAGGGTTTTAGGTTAGGGGGCTTATTGATTAAATTGATTTTTTTGCTTGTGAGGGGTTGGTGGTTTAGGGGGGTAATATTGTAATTAGGTAGTTTTAACTAGTAATTAGGTGGAGGTTTTAACGGTTTAGGGGTTAATAGTGTAATAATGTAGTTTGTGTTGTGGGGGTTGGTGGTTTAAGGGTTAATATTTAAATTTGCAGATGAGTTAATTACATAATTGCGATGTGGGGGTTGGCGGTTTAGAGGTACATTTTGTGTTACGGATTTGTTAATATTTCTTGAGGGTGGTTAGGGTTATACTTTATGCGGGCAGTTAGGTGTTTTTTGTTAATACTTTGTGCAGGCGTTTATGTATTTTTTTGTTAATACTTCGTGCAGATGGTTAGGTTTTTTGGTTATTATTTTGTGCGGGTAGTTAGGTTTTTTGTTATTATTTTGTGCGAGTAGCTCCGCCAAAGGGGTCCTTCTGCTGCCTGGAACAAGCTGCTATGTAGCCCAGGAAAGAGATTCTAGCAGGAGCCCACCTAAATGACTAGACAGACTAGCATTCAGGTGAAATAAGAACTGATTTTATTGGGACAAACACACATCTTTTATACATACAACTCATCTTGATAAGACATGAGACAATGCCACAGTTTTCCCACCATTACCGCCCCCCTAGACAGGCTGGCGCTGGCCATAGCAACCATGAACCTACAGATACCCAGTACCCAGGGGTGAATGTTTTCGGGGTGATCCTGGGGGAGCGGTGGAACTTCCAGGGTGTCATTTTAAATCTCTTGGTCCCCAGAATCTACAGTCCAAAAAGTGACGTGATCCGTGGCTGGGGACCGGAGTTATACTAGTTTAAACATCCACCTGGAAGACCAGGGAGAACAGGGGTTATAGGGGGAACCGGAACCCCTGGTTCCCAAGGGTGCTCCCTTCAGGCAATCACCCCACCTCTGGCCCACTCTGAGCGGCAGCAAACCCCAGAAGAGCGGAGCTCTGGGACAAAGGGCCACTGGAGCAACCTGGGTCAAAGGGTACCGGTAATCCTGGATAATGAGGCCAATCGGTAGTTCCAGGGGCCCGGCCGGCCAAAGGGGAAAGTGAGGGTCAGCGGACAGCTCTTCCAAGATGACATGTAATATACAAAACAACGGGAACAGAAGGTCTGGGGAATCGCGGTTGCTCTGAGGAGCCCAAAACCGCTGAGAGATAGCAGGGGTGAGGTCATAGGGGGGTAAGGGATCAATCCCTGCAGCCCAGTATCCATGACAACTCCCCCCTTCCAGTTCGGCAGACCCGGCTAGATCCACATACGGGTCAGGTCGGGATGAGGAATTTATGCCACTCAGTCTGCCGGGAAAGTCTGTCAGCATTCCCATTGCTTTTTCCCGGTCGGTACAACCGTCTCCCATTGTCCCCGGAAACTCAGTTGAGCCTTACAAGGGGATTATGGTCAGTGAGGATGGTGAATGGTCTTCCATATAGGTAGGGCTGCAACTTCTTCAAAGCCCATACCAGCGCCAGACACTCTTTCTCAATCGCCACATAGCCTATCTCCCGGGGTAGCAGTTTTCTACTGAGGTAGGCAACGGGGTGGTCCTTTCCTTCCTCGTCTGCCTGGCTTAGGATGGCCCCCAACCCGAACATAGAGGCATCTGTGTGGACAGAAAAGCATTTGGCTGGCTTAGGAGTGGCCAGTACTGGAGCAGAGATTAAGGCAGACTTAAGACTCTGGAAGGCTTTTTCACACTCGGGGGACCACAGGACCTGTCGGGGAAGTCGTTAACGGGTCAGGTCAGTCAGGGGTTTGGCGAGGGTGCAAGGACTTGGGTTTTGGTCCTGGGGGTGGGCCAGTTAGCCACTGCCTCGACTTTGGCCGGTTCGGGTCGCTGCTTACCGCAGCCGACTCGGTGGCCCAAGTATTGAACCTCCAAGCGTGCAATGGTACACTTATCTGGCTTCAAGGTTAGGCCGGCAGCTCAAAGACGATCTAAGACGATGCCTAGGTGGACCAGATGGTCCTCCCAGGTCTTGCTATATATGGCAATGTCATCCAGGTATGCACAGGCATAGTCCTGGAGGCCATCTAACAGGCGGTCTACCATTCTTTGGAAAGTGGCTGGGGCGTTCTTCATTCCAAACAGCATGACCTTAAACTGGTATAAGCAGAAGGGAGTGATGAAGGCAGACTTGGGGATGGACTCAGGGTCAAGGGAAATTTGCCAATAACCCTTGCATAGGTCGATGGTGGTCAGGAAGTGGCCCCGGGCGATTCGATCTAACAGGTCATATACTCGGGGCATGGGATAGGCGTCAGAGGTGGTTCTGATGTTGAGTCTACAGTAGTCAACACAGAACCAGGTAGTTCCGTCCTTCTTGGGAGGCCCAGGGACTGTTGGATGGTTTAATGACACTGAGGTCCAACATTGCCAAGAGCTCCCGGTGCATACTTTCCCTGACAGCCTCTGGGATCCTGTAGGCAGCCTGTCGCAGGGGGGTCTGTCCTGGGGTCTCCACCCGGTGGATGGCTGTGGTGGTAAACCCAGGGACAGTAGAAAACATGTCACTTCTCTGTTCCAGGAGTCACCAGACCTGCCTTTTCTGTCCGGGTTCTAACCTGTTGTCTAGGGATATGTCATCCACCCCCTGGGGGGTGTCAGTAGGTCCGGGAAGCTCCGGCATTGTAAGACTTTCAGAGTCCTCCACTGCCGGCGCACAGATAACGGCCACATCTCTGGGTCTTTCTATGTATGCCTTCAACATGTTCACATGAAAGGTCCGACGGATCCTTTCATCTGAACACTTCGCTACCAGGTATGTGGTGTTGTTCAGTTGTTCCACAACCCGGTAGGGTCCTTGCCAAGAAGCCTGTAGCTTGTCTGTTTTGACAGGCTTCAGGGCGAGGATCTTCTGTCCCACTATCAGGCTTCAGGTACAGGCATTGCGATCATACCATCGCTTCTGTCTGTGTTGAGAGGCCTGAAGGTTCTCGCGGACCTGGGCAGCCTGGTCCTGCAGCCGGTCCCTGAGCTGGAGTACATACCCCACGACAGAGTGCTCTTCCCTCCGTGTGGTTCCCTCCCAGTGGGCTTGTACCAAATCTAGTGGGCCCCTAACCTTTCGACCATACAGTAGTTCAAAGAGGGAAAAGCCTGTGAATTCCTGAGGCACCTCTAGATATGCATAGAGGAGGTGCGGCAGGAATTTTTCCCAGTCCTTGTGAGTGGCCAAGAATGTCCAAAGCAGTTGCTTTAGGGTCCCTTTAAACCTCTCACACAGCCCATTCGTCTGGGGATGGTAAGTGGCACTGTGCAGGGGTTTAATCCCGCACAACTTTCAGAGTTGTTAAGTGATTTCTGCAGTGAACTGTGTTCCCTGATCAGAAACCACTTCCCGAGGGAAGCCTACCCTGGTGAATATCCGGAGCATCACATCTGCTATGGTCTCTGCCAGGATATTGGCCAGGGGGATTGCCTCTGGGTATCAGGTGGCATAGTCTACCACTGTAAGGATGTATTTCTTTCCTGAGGGGCTGGGCTGAGCTAATTGCCCCACAATGTCTACTTCTACTTGGCTAAAGGGTTTATAAATAATGGACAGGGGATGGAGGGGGGCTTTTGTATGGACTCCCATCTTTCCTACCTTCTGGCAAACCTCACAGGATTTACAGTATTCCTTAATATCGGTTGTAATGCCTGGCCAGAAGAAGGTTTGAGTCAAGGGGTGGTGGGTCCTTTTCTTTCCTAAGTGGCCGGCTAAGGGAATGTCATGCCCTATTTTCAGCAGGTTGGACCGAAACTTCTTCGGTACGACAAGCTGGCGTTTGGGCACCGGTCCTTTTCTCCTTTTGGAGATCTGGTACAAGAGCTCACCCTCCCACTGGAACCGTTCGTCTCTGGGGCCCTGGGCGTCAGCACCTACTTGGTCTCAGTAAGTGGCTAGTGTCAGGTCGCTCAAGGTATCTTTCGCGAAGTTAGAGGGAGTCGCCCAGGAGGGGGTGTCGGCGAGTTCGGGGTTAGTGGGAACGGGCCAATGGGGGAAGGTAGGAGTCGGGGTAGTAGGTCTTACCTGGGTCCCCAGAGTTGGTGAGGTGGCTTGGCATCTGGCCTGCTGGCGGGTAGTCACTGGGCAGGTGTCCCGAAAGGTATTCTCCACAAAGGCGGAGACAAGGTGGCCGAGGTCGTTTCCCAACAGGACCTCGGCAGGGATGTGGTGCATAACACCCATTTCTACATTGCGGGAGTAGGTTTTCCAGTCCAAATGGACCCAGACTGTAGGGATCTTGAGTACATCACCTCCCGCTACCCCCACAGCAAGGATTCGCCCAGTGCAACGAGGGGGAACGAGGTGAGGCTGAATCAAAGAAACAGTGGCCCCAGTATCTCTCATTCCTTGAGCTGCCTGCCGGTGTTGTTGTCAGTTGTCTTGGCCCACTGAGCTGACATGCTGCAAGACACCCACTTCTTCTCCTGTCCACTCAAAATAGGAGTCGGAGCTTGTTGTATGTGCACAATGGGCAGCAGCCTGATAGGTGCGGGCTTGAGGAGCCCCCACAAAGTTGGTGCAGGGTTCCTTGGCGGCTGGGCTGGGGGGTTTCCTTGTCTGGTTGGGCAGTTCTGTATAACATGTCTGGGGTTTCCACACCCATAACACCCCTGGGAATTGCTGCCTCCGGCCGGGTAGACAGGGGAAAACTGGGTCTGGGGCTGCCAAAAAGCTGTTGGGGGTCGAGCTGGGGCTGGAGTAGAACGAGTTGCTGGCTGGAGGTCGATGGCCACCTGGCGCCGGGCATCCACATACTGATTGGCCAGGGCGGTGGTTTGGTCAGTTGTTCTCGGTCCCTTGTCCTTTACCCAGTCCTTTATCTCCACTGGAGTGTGGTTGTAGAACTGCTCCAAGAGGATGAGTTGAACAGCTCCATCTAGGGTGGTGATGTGGCACCCTGTAACCCAGGAGTTCAAGGATCGAGCTAAGCGGTGGTCAAACTCGGTATAAGGCTGCTCCTCTTGTCTTTGTAGATACGCTCCTTCACCCGGTCATAGTTGTCTTGTTTCCCAGAAGGGACAGTGTGGAAAGCCTCCAGGGCTCTACCGGACAGTTTCCCAATGATGACAGTAACCCTGTCGGCATCAGTGACCCCATGCATCCGGCCCTGGGTCTCGAACAGCTATAGTGGTCGATATCCTCGCTCTCATCATCCTGGAATGTTTGGAAAGCCCCGTGAGGTAGTTTCTTGGGCTGGGAAGGGGGTCCAGGGGATCCGGTATGACCCCCCCATAGACTTCTGAAGCTCCAACATATGTACCTTGGTGGCATCAGTCACTATCCGAGTAATGATCTCCTCGGGGGGGTTAGGTCCATAGAAAGTCAGTTGCCACTGTACTTGCCGCTGCATGTCGGACATTGTAGTCCCTTGAGTGGAGGCTGTACTGGGCCGTCCCCCACTTTGGTCGCTGTCAGACCCACCAGCCATGTTCGCTAGCCTGATCGTCCTCCATCAGTTCGGCTATGAGCACTGCCTTTGTCTTGTTGCCAGGGACTTTCCCTTTAGCCTGCAGCAACATTCTCAATTCTTCCTTCCTGAGCCCAGGGTACTGCTCCATCCGGCAAGATCTTCAGTTTGTGGTTTGGACGTTCCAGGTAGACGGAAGCATCCCACCGCTGCCAACCAATGTGACGGATCTCCGGCTACCCCGACTGGGTAGCTGTCCCAAAGGGGTCCTTTCGCTGCCTGGAACAAGCTGCTATGCAGCCCAGGAATGTGATTCTAGCAGGAGCCCACCTAAATGACTAGACAGACTGGCATTCAGATGAAATAAGAACTAATTTTATTGGGACAAACACACATCTTTTATACATACAACTCATCTTGATAAGACAAGAGACAATGCAACAGTTTTCCCACCATTCCCGCCCCCCTAGACAATCGGAATTCTATCAGCCAATCGGAATTAAGGTAGAAAAAATCCTATTGGCTGACGCTCACTTTTTTGCGGTTAACGCCGGGTTTGTAAAAACCTGTAATACCAGCGCTGTCTGTAAGTGAGCAGTGAGCATATACTGCTCGTTAGCATCGCACGGCCTCTAATGCAAAACTCATAATTTAGCCGTAGGTTTTTATATGTGTATATATATGACTGTAAATACATATATATATACATATAATTACATTAATATATATGTACACATATATAAACATATATATATACATACAAATACATCTTTAGCAGTGTATATGTATGTGTCTCAGTGTTACAGCCATTTGCCTGCCTGTTTTTTTTCTAATACCCGAGATCTCCAATCTTTGAGCCCTTATAACTTTTTTGTGCAACATTTTTATTAAAAAAGTGTACTTAGTAATGTATTTTTGAAGTGTTTTGTGCAAATTTTTTGTTTCGGAAATTTTTTTAACCACAGCTCTGAGACAGCAGTAAGGTTTGAAGCGAAAAGTGATTTATATCCACTTGTAATATCAACGCAATAAAAATAGCTTGTAAAAACACGATTGCGCTAATCTAAAACCATTTGTGTCTCATTTGTAATGTAGCCATATATGTGATATAATATTGTGTAGGAAAATTACATAAGCTATCTTTAGTCTATAAGCAATGTACAATAAAGAGAGGTGTCTATATTAATTAATCGGCAAAGTAATAAAAACAGTGATGACTATCCCACCTGCTATAAGAAATAGAGAGCAGAGGATATTTAACAAAGTAAATACAGTGGGTGAACAATGAGGAGCTGTAGTTTATTTTGCATTCAACATGTCAGCAAAGAATTGTAGATACATTCTGAAAGGTATATGAAACCAAAAATCTTTCCTTCATGATTCAGATAGAGCATACAAATTTATACAACTTTCCAATTTACTTCTGTTTTCAAATTTGCCTAATTCTTTTGGTATCCTTTTTTGAAGGAGCAGCAATGTACTACTGGGAGCTAGTTTAACACATCAGTAAACCAATGAGAAGAGGCATATATGTGCAGACATATCATCAACTAGCTACCAGCTCGTGAATCTACCTAGGTATGATTTTCAGCAAAGGATACCTAGGATACTTTACATCAAAGTAGCAGCATCTATTGAGTAACCATTCACCTAATTTACTCATTTTTATCTTTTTTCATGGCATATCTTGTCTTTTGGGATAGCCTTCTTTACATATTTAAATACATGCCCGGGTCACATTTTAGTAAATAGGGTCATTCTCTGGTTTAATAAATAAGTAAAAATATATTTTGTGCGTTAAACTGTGAAACATGTATACACTTTGATGTTAGTTTTTATTATTGTATTTAAGCTATGGTACACATGCACTGCACATCATTTTTAAAATGGTGACTCAATGGAGTCAAATGTATAACTTAAAGGGACATTCCAGCAAAAACTGGAATCCACATGGGTGCATTTCAATTTTGAATAGAAGTTTTTTTGTAATATACATTTATATTTATTATAAATAAATAATAATAATAATTGCAAAAATGCTTCTAATAAAAGATATTGATGTTTCAAATGTGTATTTAAGTATGCACCGTGCACCAGCATTTTAAATCAGCACTTGCTCTGAGAGCCTAAGCAGCTTGTATAATGTGGTAATGACTCACACCTAGATTACGAGTTTTGCATTAGAGGCTGTGCGGTGCTAACGAGCAGTTTTCCCTCACTGCTCACTTTCCTGCAGCGTTGGTATTACGAGTTTTCATAAACCCATCATTAAAAGACAAGAATTTGAGCATTGAGCTAAATTTTGCTCCTTACCGCACTCCACTACCAGTGCTGCTTAAGTCAGCGGTGAGCTCGTCGTACGTGCTCGTGCACGATTTCCCCATAGGAATCAACGGGGAGAGCCGGCTGAAAAAAAGTCTAACACCTTCAAAAAAGCAGTGTAAAACTCAGTAACGCAGCCCAATTGATTCCTATGGGGAAATAAAAGTTATGTCTACACCGTGACCTAACACCCTAACATGAACCCCGAGTCTAAACACCCCTAATCTTACACTTATTAACCCTAATCTGCCGCCCCCGACATTGCCGACACCTACATTATATTTATTAACCCCTAATCTGCTGCCCCCAATGTCGCCGCAACCTACCTACATTTATTAACCCCTAATCTGCCGCCCCAACGTCGCCGCCACTATACTAAATTTATTAAACCCTAAACCTAAGTCTAACCCTAACACCCCCTAGCTTAAATATAATTTAAATAAATCTAAATAAAATTACTATCATTAACTAAATTATTCCTATTTAAAACTAAACTTACCTATAAAATAAACCCTAAACTAGCTACAATATAACTAATAGTAACATTGTATCTAGCTTAGGGTTTATTTTTATTTTACAGGCAAGTTTGTATTTATTTTAACTAGGTAGAATAGGTATTAAATAGTTATTAACTATTTAATAACTACCTAGCTAAAATAAATACAAATTTACCTGTAAAATAACACCTAACCTAAGTTACAATAACACCTAACACTACACTATAATTAAATAAATTAACTAAATTAAATACAATTACCTAAATTAAATTAAATTAGTTAAAGTACAAAAAAACACTAAATTACAGAAAATAATAAACAAATTACAGATATTTAAACTAATTACACCTAATCTAATAGCCCTATTAAAATAAAAAAGCCCCCCCAAAATAAAAAAAACCCTAGCCTAAACTAAACTATACTACCTATAGCCCTTAAAAGGGCCTTTTGTGGGGCATTGCCCCAAAGTAATCAGCTCTTTTACCTGAAAAAAAAAATACAAACAACCCCCCCAACAGTAAACCCACAACCCACACAACCAACCCCCCAAATAAAATACTATCTTAAAAAACCTAAGCTCCCCATTGCCCTGAAAATGGCATTTGGATGGGCATTGCCCTTAAAAGGGCAGTTAGCTCTATTGCAGCCCAAAGTCCCTAACCTAAAAATAAAACCCACCCAATACACCCTTAAAAACACTAACCCCCTGAAGATCGGCTTACCGGGAGAAGTCTTCATCCAAGTGGGGCGAAGTGGTCCTCCAGACGGGCAGAAGTCTTCATCCAGACGGCATCTTCTGTCTTCATCCATCCAACGCGGAGCGGGTCCATCTTCAAGACATCCGACGTGGAGCATCCTCTTCATCCGAAGTCTTCTTACTGAATGAAGGTTCTTTTAAATGACGTCATCCAAGATTGTGTCCCTTAGATTCCGATTGGCTAATAGAATTCTATAAGACAATCGGAATTAAGGTAGAAAAAATCCTATTGGCTGATGCAATCAGCCAATAGGATTAAAGTTCAGTCCTATTGGCTGATCCAATCAGCCAGTAGGATTGAGCTCACATTCTATTGGCTGTTCTAATCAGCCAACAGAATGCGAGCTCAATCCTATTGGCTGATTGCATCAGCCAATAGGATTTTTTCTACCTTAATTCCGATTGGCTGATAGAATTCTATCAGCCTATCGGAATCTAAGGGACGCCATCTTGGATGAAGTCACTTAAAGGAACCGTCATTTAGTAAGAAGACTTAGATTGAAGAGGATGCTCCGCACCGGATGTCTTGAAGATGGACCCGCTCCGCGCTGGATGGATGAAGATAGAAGATGCCGTCTGGATGAAGACTTCTGCCCGTTTGGAGGACCACTTCGCCCCGCTTGGATGAAGACTTCTCCTGGCTTCATTCAGGACTTCGGCCAAGCTTAGATGAAGACTTCTACCGGTAAGTCGATCTTCAGGGGGTTAGTGTTAGGTTTTTTTAAGGGCGTATTGGTTGGGTTTTATTTTTAGGTTAGGGCTTTGGGCCACAAAAGAGCTAACTGCCCTTTTAACCCCTTAACGACTGAGGACGTGCAGGGTACGTCCTCAGAAAAAAGGCAGTTAATGCCTGAGAACGTACCCTGCACGTCCTCAGTGTGGAAAGCAGCTGGAAGCGATCCTGCTCGCTTCCAGCTGCTTTCCGGTTATTGCAGTGATGCCTCGATATGGAGGCATCCTGCAATAACCCTGCATGGCCATCCGATGCAGAGAGAGCCACTCTGTGGCCCTCTCTGCACCGGACATCGGTGGCCGGTAACGTTGGTGGGTGGGAGCTGACTTGGGAGGCGGGTGGGCGGCCATCGATGGGCCGTATAAGGTGGAGGGGGGCGGGATCGGGGCCGGAGCTGACGGGGGCGCGCACGGGCGCGCGCGCGTGCACAGAGGGTGGCGGGCGGGCGCGTGCACGGGGCGGGAGCGGGTGGGAACCGCTATACTACAGAAAATTAGATTGTAACTGTGGGGGAAAAGGGACAAATTAAAAAACAAATAAACTTTAGTAAAAGGGATCTTGGAGGGGTGGGGGGTTGTTCTTGGGTGTGGGGGGAGCTACACTACAGAAAAAGGGATTTTTCTTTAAAAAAAAGCACATTTTTGTTCTAAACTGGGTACTGGCAGACAGCTGCCAGTACCCAAGATGGCGCCCATTAAGGCAGAGGGGGAGGGTTAGAGAGCTGTTTGGTGGGGGATCTGTGAGGTTGGGGGCTAAGGGGGGATCCTACACAGCAGCATATGTAAATATGCTAAAAAAAAACTCAAAAAAGCCCAAATATACCTTTTATTTTAGTACTGGCAGAGTTTCTGCCAGTACTTAAGATGGCGGGGACAATTGTGGGGTGGGGGAGGGAAGAGAGCTATTTGGGAGGCATCAGGGGGTCTGATGTTTCAGGTGGGAGGCTGAGCTCTACACTAAAGCTAAAATTAACCCTGCAAGTTCCCTACAAGCTACATAATTAACCCCTTCACTGCTAGACATAATACACGCGTGATGCGCAGCAGCATTTAGCGGCCTTCTAATTACCAAAAAGCATCGCCAAAGCCATATATGTCTGCTATTTCTGAACAAAGGGGATCCCAGAGAAACATTTACAACCATTTGTGCCATAATTGCATAAGCTGTTTGTAAATGATTTCAGTGAGAAACCTAAAATTGTGAAAAAGTTAACGTTTTTTTTTTATTTGATTGCATTTGGCGGTGAAATGGTGGCATGAAATATACCAAAATGGGCCTAGATCAATAGTTGGGGTTGTCTACTACACTACACTAAAGCTAAAATTACCCCAAAATGCTCCCTACATGCTCCCTAATTAACCCCTTCATTGCTGGGCATAATACACGTGTGGTGCGCAGTGGCATTTAGCGGCCTTCTAATTACCAAAAAGCAATGCTAAAGCCATATATGTCTGCTATTTCTGAACAAAGGGGATCCCAGAGAAGAATTTACAACCATTTATGCCATAATTGCACAAGCGGTTTGCAAATAATTTCAGTGAGAAACCAAAAGTTTGTAAAAAATTTGTAAAAAAGTGAACGATTTTTTGTATTTGATCGCATTTGGCGGTAAAATGGTGGCATGAAATATACCAAAATGGGCCTAGATCAATACTTTGGGTTGTCTACTAAAAAAAAAATATATACATGTCAGTGGATATTCAGAGATTCCTGAAAGATATTAGTGTTCTAATGTAACTAGCACTAATTTTGAAAAAAAAATGGTTTGGAAATAGCAAAGTGCTACTTGTATTTATGGCCCTATAAGTTACAAAAAAAGCAAAGAACATGTAAACATTTGGTATTTCTAAACTCAGGATAAAATTTTGAAACTATTTAGCATGGGTGTTTTTTGGTGGTTGTAGATATGTAACAGATTTTGGGGGTCAAAGTTAGAAAAAATGTGTTTTTTTCGATTTTTTCCTCATATTTTATATTTTTTTTTATAGTAAATGATAAGATATGATGAAAATAATGGTATCTTTAGAAAGTCCATTTAATGGCGAGAAAAACGGTATATAATATGTGTGGGTACAGTAAATGAGTAAGAGGAAAATTACAGCTAAACACAAACACCGCAGAAATGTAAAAATAGCCTTGGTCCCAAACGGACAGAAAATGGAAAAGTGCTGTGGTCATTAAGGGGTTAAGGGCAATGCCCATCCAAATGCCCTTTTCTTAGTTTTTTTAGTTAGTATGTTATGTTTATTATAGTGGCGGCGACGTTGAGGGCGGCAGATTAGGGGTTAATAAGTGTAGGTAGGTGGCGGCGACATTGGGGGCGTCAAATTAGGGGTTAATAATTTTATTTTAGTGTTTGCAATGCGGGAGGGCCTCGGTTTAGGGGTTAATAGGTAGTTTATGGGTGTTAGTGTACTTTTTAGCACTTAAGTTATGAGTTTTATTTTACGGCTTTGTACCATAAAACTCTTAAGTACTGACTTTTAAATGCGTTAGGACTCTTGGAGGTAGAGGCTGTACCGCTCACTTTTTGGCCTCCCAGGACTCGTAACACCGGCGCTATGGAATTCCCATAGAAAAAAGACTTTACGAAGTTTACGTAAGTCATTTTGCGGCAAGGCCAAAGAAGTGTGCGGTGACCCTAAACCATCAAGACTCATAATACCAGCGGGCGTAAAAAAGCAGTGTTAGGACCTCTTAAAGCTGCTTTTTTACCCTAACGCACAACTCGTAATCTAGCTGTCAGTTAGTTAATTACTGACATTATACAAGCTCCACTGGCGCTGTGAGCAGTATTTAAAAAATAAAATGTAGGTGCACTGAGAATATCTAGCTATGCTTCACATGCACGTGCAGAGAAAAATGCTAAATTATAACTTTTACTAGAAGCATTTTTGTCAATACATGTATATTGCAAATATGTTTCTATGCAAAAATTTAATTTATCTATAGGTATTTAAATTTTGACAGAAATGTCCCTTTAAGCAGTTGTTTATGCTTAAATATAAAGAGTACATCTTGCATTAGGTCCGTTTTTTTTCTTTCTCGTTCAAAGCATAACTTTTGTTTCCAGGAAGGTCTGTGAATAGCCTGTAAAATGCATATTTGTGTGTGTTTGTATTTAAGACAACAGGAGCACCAGTTGATGAAAGAAAACAGCGTTTATTTCCAAAACAACGCTGAGTATAAAATGCACTCAGAAACAAAGAAATCTTGTCTTGTTACAAACAACGTAACTGTTCTTGATAAAGTAGTGCTCTTGGAGTACTGACGGCAGCTGATTGCTGAAGTAGGTAGGAAGGTCAAAGAACAGCTGACGCGTTTCGGCTGCAAAGCCGTAGTCTTAGCTGGTAAAAAATTAAAAACAAGCGCCCTTTTTCTAGGGCTGACATTCCTCCTATTGGGCAATCAGTTGAGCCAATCCTGGACTGCTTACAACTGTCAAACACCATTTAACTCTTGAACACACCTTTTACTGGACTGTGAATATTGCTAAGCAAGCAACATTTAGCATATACTTATCCATATAAAACATATCATTCAAAAAAATAAAATTAATATTGCTAATAATGAACAAAAATTTGATCTTGTTATTGCAAAAACAAAAAAACAAATAATAAAGAAAAAGAAATAATAATGTGTATATAATCTCAACAATAATCATATTCATACCTGAACAATACACTCTTATATATTGACAGTCATAATAATAACCGATAAACTAGCACATTCCTATCTTTTTATGAGCAAAATTAATATTGTAATGATTACAATTTTTCCTAAATAGTTCACTCAGGTATGGTTAGATCGTAGGCTATTAACTCTTCTCTGCCCAAATACTGTGTAAAGAATATTTCCTATGTTGTGCTGTAAATAATACCTTGTAAATGAATAAATGAATGAACAGATAAAGTCCCACTGGTTAGCTATATTGGAAAATGTCTCACATATTCCCCCAATGTAATGTGATCATACTCTAATATAAGGGGTATAATATCCAAATAAATGTACAAATGTTAGTGTAATATAGATTCACTCTTAGTTTGTGAACTCCAATGTCATGTACCTATAATTAAAGGGATATTGACTAGTACTCTTAGTTTGTGAACTCCAATGTCATGTACCTATAATTAAAGGGATATTGACTAGTACCAATAATTAATTAAATCAAAAGCAGAGTTTAATCCTGAAGGTGTCCTGGTCTTCAATTTGAAGATCCAGAACACGTCCTGTCTGCTAGGGCTTTCTCCCTGTCCCCACCTCTTGATGGCACAGGCACATATTCAACTCTCAGTGCTTTTATTATGTTCCAGTGCAAAATGTTGCACTAGGGGAGTACTGGATTTCCCTGCTCTGATGGTAGAGAGATGCTCCCTTATTCGTGATCTTATCTCTCGTGTAGTTAACCCTACGTACTGGATTCTGCAAAGCGTGCATGTAATCAAGTATATTATATATTTAGACTTGCACGTAATGCATGTTTTTATACCAAATTGTTGGCCTGTGACCATAGATTGAAAAATTTCGCCACATTCAACTTTCTCACAGGCCACACAATCCCTGTAGTTACACCTGTGCATACCCTTTACTAGTAGCCATGCTGACCCTCCTGATTCGGTCTTTTTAACTTTGTTGGTGCTACTGTATTCCCAATTGACTTGCTTCTCCTGTAGGAGAATTGGCAGCCAGAACTGGATATGTCCATTAGGTCATCATCCCAAGAAAGCATATCAAAATGCTTTCTGATGATGTTACAAATTTTGGGGTATTCCACCGAGTAATCAGTAAGGAATGTGGGTTTCTGTTTGAAGGTTTTACCTTTATTTGGATCTTTGTTTTGATGCAAGTAGATTTACCCTATCCACATTTCTGACTGATTGCTCTGCATTTTTGATTATCGCATGTGCATATCCTCTGTTTTTTAACCTTCTGGCCAGTGCACTGCTATCTTTCTCAAAGTCTTTTGAGTGGCTGCATATCCGTTTTACCCTCATGAATTGCCCTTTTGCCACTGCTTTGAAGAGATTCTGGGGGTGACAACTTCTGGCATGTAATAAGGTATTGCCTGTGATTGGCTTTCTATACATTGTGGATGTCACTCTTTCACCTGGTTTACCAATCAGAGTTACATCAAGGTAATTGATGCTTTTTTCTCCAACCTCAAAGGTGAATTCTATCCCCTTATCATTGTTATTATTATTAACAGCCACTCAAAAGACTTTGAGAAAGATAGCAGTGCACTGGCCAGAAGGTTAAAAAACAGAGGATATGCACATGCGATAATCAAAAATGCAGAGCAATCAGTCAGAAATGTGGATAGGGAAAATCTACTTGCATCAAAACCCAAAGATCCAAATAAAGGTAAAACCTTCAAACAGAAACCCACATTCCTTACTGATTACTCGGTGGAATACCCCAAAATTTGTAACATCATCAGAAAGCATTTTGATATGCTTTCTGCGGATGATGACCTAACGGACATATCCAGTTCTGGCTGCCAATTCTCCTACAGGAGAAGCAAGTCAATTGGGAATACAGTAGCACCAACAAAGTTAAAAAGACCGAATCAGGAGGGTCAGCATGGCTACTAGTAAAGGGTATGCACAGGTGTAACTACAGGGATTGTGTGGCCTGTGAGAAAGTTGAGTGTGGTGAAATTTTTCAATCTATGGTCACAGGCCAACAATTTGGTATAAAAACATGCATTACGTGCAGGTCTAAATATATAATATACTTGATTACATGCACGCTTTGCAGAATCCAGTACGTAGGGTTAACTACACGAGAGATAAGATCACGAATAAGGGAGCATCTCTCTACCATCAGAGCAGGGAAATCCAGTACTCCCCTAGTGCAACATTTTGCACTGGAACATAATAAAAGCACTGAGAGTTGAATATGTGCCTGTGCCATCAAGAGGTGGGGACAGGGAGAAAGCCCTAGGCAGACAGGAGGTGTTCTGGATCTTCAAATTGAAGACCAGGACACCTTCAGGATTAAACTCTGCTTTTGATTTAATTAATTATTGGTACTAGTCAATATCCCTTTAATTATAGGTACATGACATTGGAGTTCACAAACTAAGAGTACTAGTCAATATCCTTTTAATTATAGGTACATGGCATTGGAGTTCACAAACTAAGAGTACTAGTCAATATCCCTTTAATTATAGGTACATGACATTGGAGTTCACAAACTAAGAGTACTAGTCAATATCCCTTTAATTATAGGTACATGACATTGGAGTTCACAAACTAAGAGTACTAGTCAATATCTCTTTAATTATAGGTACATGACATTGGAGTTCACAAACTAAGAGTACTAGTCAATATCCCTTTAATTATAGGTACATGACATTGGAGTTCACAAACTAAGAGTACTAGTCAATATCCCTTTAATTATAGGTACATGACATTGGAGTTCACAAACTAAGAGTGAATCTATATTACACTAACATTTGTACATTTATTTGGATATTATACCCCTTATATTAGAGTATGATCACATTACATTGGGGGAATATGTGAGACATTTTCCAATATAGCTAACCAGTGGGACTTTATCTGTTCATTCATTTATTCATTTACAAGGTATTATTTACAGCACAACATAGGAAATATTCCTTACACAGTATTTGGGCAGAGAAGAGTTAATAGGACTAGAGTAATCACTTTAACTACAAACTGTAGCTAAGTGATAAGTTATTTAGCTGCGCTATCCAAAGATAGCTTAATGAGTGTAGTATACTAATGTCTAGATAATCCTATATTAGCACAACTATATAAACTGTATTTAAAAATGTATTTATTACAATGTGAAAAAACAGAAAATTAAAATCAAATCAATGCAAGCATATAATGATTAGACCATTCAGATACACATAATAAATGGATAATATGCAGAACATATAAAGCTTAACATATAAAGCATACAGACGAGACCAATGAGATGATGTTGATGAGATGATATGGTTCCAATGTAATAGATTGTGGCATATGTGGCAAGCCGTATTAGTAAAGCAGACACATGTGTTTAATAGACACAGCGATGATAGCAAGGTTAGCGTTTTACTTTTTCCTTCCCAAAGTTGCAGAGTTGGCAAAACTGCAGAATAGAGGCGAGAAGAAAGGACAAGAAAATCCTTTTACAAACACAAAATGAGTTCAAATTGGCAAGGTGTTTACTAATACTTACACCGGAAGCCAAGTGATGTTCCTCTGTGTTTGTTTGTTCCTCCAGGCGGCAGATTTCAAACGGTCCTGTGCTTCCCTGGAGAGATCAAGTTACACAGCTTTGGAGAATGTTTGCGGCAGTCAGTACAATGTGGCTACGGAAGCCCAAGTAGTCCAGTATTAGAGTAACGCGTTTCGGCTGTGCGCAGCCTTTCTCAAACTCAATACTGTTGTGAATGGGACGATGGTATTTATTTACTCGTCTTAAAGGGATAGATGCACCCACTTTTTTCTTTTCTTTAGTATGCAGAATATATATAAATGTCCAACATATAGTAACAGTGCAATTTTGCTATGGGGATATATTATACAGTAAAAAACAAAGTCCTGGCAACATATTTTATATAAAAAACAACACATAAAATGAATGGATAAAGAACATCGTTAAAAAATCCAAAAAAAGAGAGACCAAATGCAGTATGTTAAAGTTACATTGTTTTTAGAAAAAGGATCGCACTAATTCTAAGCTTAACCTTCAAATCTTTCTTATATCAAAACTACATGTAGAAAACTTAAAAGGGGAATTTATTAGATTTGTATAGATCATAAAAAATATATTTTAAAACCTATAGAATAGATAAAACTAATTATTTAAGATATTGATAAGTCTTACTCAGATTACACACTTATCTGCATATGTATATACATATGGATCCATACGTATATCCATATACACATATTCCTAATGAGTATATTTATTGTTATTATTTTATACTCCTCAAATTCTAATAGTAGATTGAGGTTAGAATATTAGGATATTAAAATATTAGGATATTTAAACATTAAAATATTAAAATATTAAAATATTAAAATATTAAAAAATTAAAAGACAGTACATTTGCTTCAGATTAGATTTTAAGGGCACGTTTTGATTATGGCTTATATCACATATAAAAAACTTGAAAAAAAACCCACAGATGAATATACCGACTCTCTTAAAGAATTATTGAATTCGGGAAATAACATAGGGATACTAACAGAAAACGAAATGCTATATCTATTGCCAAAGCATCCAAGGATACCTATTCTATATAGTTTACCAAAAATACATAAGTCCCTCATAAACCCCCCAGGAAGGCCAATAATTTCGGGGATTGGTTCCATAACCTCAAATTTATCTGAATATATAGACTTATTCTTGCAAGAACATGTTAAAACTTTACCCTCTTATTTAAAGGATTCCAAAGACATACTAAATTTAATAAAAGACCTAGGCCTAGATTTGGAGTTCGGCGGTAAAAGGGCTGTTAACGCTCCGCGGGCTTTTTTCTGGCCGCACCATAAATTTAACTCTGGTATCGAGAGTTTAAACAAATGCTGCGTTAGGCTCCAAAAAAGGAGCGTAGAGCATTTTTACCGCAAATGCAACTCTCGATACCAAAGTTGCTTACGGACGCGGCCGGCCTCAAAAACGTGCTCGTGCACGATTCTCCCATAGGAAACAATGGGGCTGTTTGAGCTGAAAAAAAACCTAACACCTGCAAAAAAGCAGCGTTCAGCTCCTAACGCAGCCCCATTGTTTCCTATGGGGAAACACTTCCTACGTCTGCACCTAACACTCTAACATGTACCCCGAGTCTAAACACCCCTAACCTTACACTTATTAACCCCTAATCTGCCGCCCCCGCTATCGCTGACCCCTGCATATTTTTTTTAACCCCTAATCTGCCGCTCCGTAAACCGCCGCAACCTACGTTATCCCTATGTACCCCTAATCTGCTGCCCTAACATCGCCGACCCCTATATTATATTTATTAACCCCTAATCTGCCCCCCTCAACGTCGCCGACACCTGCCTACACTTATTAACTCCTAATCTGCCGAGCGGACCTGAGCGCTACTATAATAAAGTTATTAACCCCTAATCCGCCTCACTAACCCTATCATAAATAGTATTAACCCCTAATCTGCCCTCCCTAACATCGCCGACACCTAACTTCAATTATTAACCCCTAATCTGCCGAGCGGACCTCACCGCTACTATAATAAATGTATTAACCCCTAAAGCTAAGTCTAACCCTAACACTAACACCCCCCCTAAATTAAATATAATTTTAATCTAACGAAATAAATTAACTCTTATTAAATAACTTATTCCTATTTAAAGCTAAATACTTAACTGTAAAATAAATCCTAATATAGCTACAATATAAATTATAATTATATTATAGCTATTTTAGGATTAATATTTATTTTACAGGCAACTTTGTAATTATTTTAACCAGGTACAATAGCTATTAAATAGTTAAGAACTATTTAATAGTTACCTAGTTAAAATAATAACAAATTTACCTGTAAAATAAATCCTAACCTAAGATATAATTAAACCTAACACTACCCTATCAATAAATTAATTAAATAAACTACCTACAATTACCTACAATTAACCTAACACTACACTATCAATAAATTAATTAAACACAATTGCTACAAATAAATACAATTAAATAAACTAGCTAAAGTACAAAAAATAAAAAAGAACTAAGTTACAAAAAATAATAAAATATTTACAAACATAAGAAAAATATTACAACAATTTTAAACTAATTACACCTACTCTAAGCCCCCTAATAAAATAACAAAGCCCCCCAAAATAAAAAATTCCCTACCCTATTCTAAATTTAAAAAGTTACAAGCTCTTTTACCTTACCAGCCCTGAACAGGGCCCTTTGCGGGGCATGCCCCAAGAATTTCAGCTTTTTTGCCTGTAAAAAAAAACATACCATACCCCCCCCCAACATTACAACCCACCACCCACATACCCCTAATCTAACCCAAACCCCCCTTAAATAAACCTAACACTAAGCCCCTGAAGATCTTCCTACCTTGTCTTCACCATACCAGGTTCACCGATCCGTCCTGGCTCCAACATCTTCATCCAACCCAAGCGGGGGTTGGCGATCCATCATCCGGTGCTGAAGAGGTCCAGAAGAGGCTCCAAAGTCTTCCTCCTATCCGGCAAGAAGAGGACATCCGGACCGGCAAACATCTTCTCCAAGCGGCATCTTCAATCTTCTTCCATCCGGTGCGGAGCGGGTCCATCTTGAAGCAGGTGACGCGGATCCATCCTCTTCTTCCGTTGTCTCCCGACGAATGACGGTTCCTTTAAGGGACGTCATCCAAGATGGCGTCCCTCGAATTCCGATTGGCTGATAGGATTCTATCAGCCAATCGGAATTAAGGTAGGAATTTTCTGATTGGCTGATGGAATCAGCCAATCAGAATCAAGTTCAATCCGATTGGCTGATCCAATCAGCCAATCAGATTGAGCTCGGATTCTATTGGCTGATCGGAACAGCCAATAGAATGCGAGCTCAATCTGATTGGCTGATTGGATCAGCCAATCGGATTGAACTTGATTCTGATTGGCTGATTCCATCAGCCAATCAGAAAATTCCTACCTTAATTCCGATTGGCTGATAGAATCCTATCAGCCAATCGGAATTCGAGGGACGCCATCTTGGATGACGTCCCTTAAAGGAACCGTCATTCGTCGGGAGACAACGGAAGAAGAGGATGGATCTGCGTCGCCTGCTTCAAGATGGACCCGCTCCGCACCGGATGGAAGAAGATTGAAGATGCCGCTTGGAGAAGATGTTTGCCGGTCCGGATGTCCTCTTCTTGCCGGATAGGAGGAAGACTTTGGAGCCTCTTCTGGACCTCTTCAGCACCGGATGATGGATCGCCAACCCCCGCTTGGGTTGGATGAAGATGTTGGAGCCAGGACGGATCGGTGAACCTGGTATGGTGAAGACAAGGTAGGAAGATCTTCAGGGGCTTAGTGTTAGGTTTATTTAAGGGGGGTTTGGGTTAGATTAGGGGTATGTGGGTGGTGGGTTGTAATGTTGGGGGGGGGTATGGTATGTTTTTTTTTACAGGCAAAAGAGCTGAAATTCTTGGGGCATGCCCCGCAAAGGGCCCTGTTCAGGGCTGGTAAGGTAAAAGAGCTTGTAACTTTTTTAATTTAGAATAGGGTAGGGAATTTTTTATTTTGGGGGGCTTTGTTATTTTATTAGGGGGCTTAGAGTAGGTGTAATTAGTTTAAAATTGTTGTAATATTTTTCTTATGCTTGTAAATATTTTATTATTTTTTGTAACTTAGTTCTTTTTTATTTTTTGTACTTTAGCTAGTTTATTTAATTGTATTTATTTGTAGCAATTGTGTTTAATTAATTTATTGATAGTGTAGTGTTAGGTTAATTGTAGGTAATTGTAGGTAGTTTATTTAATTAATTTATTGATAGGGTAGTGTTAGGTTTAATTATATCTTAGGTTAGGATTTATTTTACAGGTAAATTTGTTATTATTTTAACTAGGTAGCTATTAAATAGTTCTTAACTATTTAATAGCTATTGTACCTAGTTAAAATAAATACCAAGTTGCCTGTAAAATAAATATTAATCCTAAAATAGCTATAATATAATTATAATTTATATTGTAGCTATATTAGGATTTATTTTACAGGTAAGTATTTAGCTTTAAATAGGAATCATTTATTTAATAAGAGTTAATTTATTTCGTTAGATGTAAATTATATTTAAGTTAGGGGGGTGTTAGTGTTAGGGTTAGACTTAGCTTTAGGGGTTAATCAATTTATTAGAATAGCGGTGAGCTCCGGTCGGCAGATTAGGGGTTAATAATTGAAGTTAGGTGTCGGCGATGTTAGGGAGGGCAGATTAGGGGTTAATACTATTTATGATAGGGTTAGTGAGGCGGGTTAGGGGTTAATAACTTTATTATAGTAGCGCTCAGGTCCGCTCGGCAGATTAGGGGTTAATAAGTGTAGGCAGGTGTCGGCGACATTGAGGGGGGCAGATTAGGGGTTAATAAATATAATATAGGGGTCGGCGGTGTTAGGGGTAGCAGATTAGGGGTACATAAGGATAACATAGGTGGCGGCGCTTTGCGGTCGGAAGATTAGGGGTTAATTATTTTAAGTAGCTGGCGGCGACGTTGTGGGGGGCAGGTTAGGGGTTAATAAATGTAATACAGGGGTCGGCGGGGTTAGGGGCAGCAGATTAGGGGTACATAAGTATAACGTAGGTGGCGGTCGGCAGATTAGGGGTTAAAAATTTAAATCGAGTGGCGGCGATGTGGGGGGAGCTCGGTTTAGGGGTACATAGGTAGTTTATGGGTGTTAGTGTACTTTAGGGTACAGTAGATAAGAGCTTTATGAACCGGCGTTAGCCAGAAAGCTCTTAACTCCTGCTATTTTCAGGCGGCTGGAATTTTGTCGTTAGAGCTCTAACGCTCACTTCAGAAACGACTCTAAATACCAGCATTAGAAAGATCCCATTTAAAAGATAGGATACACAAATGGTGTATCTGCGGTATGGAAAAGTCGCGGCTGAAAAGTGAGCGTTAGACCCTTTAATCACTGACTCCAAATACCGGCGGTAGCCTAAAACCAGCGTTAGGAGCCTCTAACGCTGGTTTTGACGGCTACCGCCGAACTCCAAATCTAGGCCATAGAGTGGAAGGAAGGAGATTTCCTTGTCACTTGTGACGTTACATCCTTGTACACGTGCATAGCACATAAGGATGGCCTGAGAGCTGTTAAATATTTCCTAGACTTAGATAAGTCATTACCAGAAGAACAAAAGGGTTTTATTTTAAATTGTATAGAATATATTTTAAATCATAATTATTTTACTTTTATGGATGTCTTTTATAACCAACAGCAAGGTACCGCCATGGGGACCAGGTTTGCCCCCAGCTACGCCAATCTGTTTATGGGATTATGGGAAAAAGATTTCCTAACAGATGGCGTGCTGGGGTCAGGCCTGGTTACCTATCGGCGGTACATAGATGATATCTTCATGATTTGGCACCTTAGTGAGGAGGGTCTAAATGAGTTCATTAAATCCATGAATACAAATGTTAAAAATTTAAAATTTACATGTGCTAAGAGTCAAACTAATATACAATTTTTAGATTTAGAAATATTTGTAAATGGCAATAAGTTACTTTCAAAAACACATTTTAAACAGGTGGACGCTAATAACTACATACATCAATTAAGTTGCCACCACACACAATGGAAGGAAAACATCCCAAAGGGACAGTTCGTACGAATTAGAAAGAACTGCAGTACCCTACATGATTATGATATACAGTCAAATATTTTAAAAGAGAAATTTATCAATAGGGGCTATGATAGCGACATCTTAAACAAAACAATAGGAAATGTACGTGATTTAGACCGAGACCTAATCCTAAAGGGAAAACAAACTGATTTAACTAAGAGAAATAAAATAATGAAGCAATGTTTTTACCATTTATTACAACATATAGTGGCAATAAAAATATAATAGAAAAAATTCTAAGGAAACATTGGAGTATTTTAAAATCAGATGAGAAGATAGGTCCACTTGTACCAGATAAACCACAAATTGTATATAAAAAAGCAAAAAATCTTAAAATGAGACTTGCCCCTTCAGATCTAAAAAGAAAACAAGAAAAAAAGAAAAAGGACTTATGGGGAAAAGACCTTAAAGGATATTACCCATGCCATAAGTGTAAGTCCTGCCAATATGGAATGAAGAAAAAAGAGGTAAAATCTAATATCACAGGAGAAACTTTTAAAATTCAACAAATGATTCGGTGTACAGATAGAAACGTAATTTATGTCATAGAATGTAAATGTGGGGCTCAATACGTAGGGGAATCGGAAAGGCCCCTACGTGATAGGATAAGAGAGCATATCCTGTCAATTGAGCACCACGACAAGGACTGTAATAAAGACCTTCCAGTGCCAAGACATTTTGCTACCTGTAATAATGCCAATCTTAAGGATTTTAAATTCATGGGTATAGATCTAGTTTCCAAAAATTGGAGAGGAGGGGACCTTCATAATGAAGTCCTAAAAAGAGAAGGGAAGTGGATTTTCCAACTAGGTACCCTGATTCCACAAGGCCTAAACTTGGAATTGGACTTAAACTGTTATTTGAAATATTAACTTATATTTACAAGATCTAAGCCATAATCAAAACGTGCCCTTAAAATCTAATCTGAAGCAAATGTACTGTCTTTTAATTTTTTAATATTTTAATATTTTAATATTTTAATGTTTAAATATCCTAATATTTTAATATCCTAATATTCTAACCTCAATCTACTATTAGAATTTTAGGAGTATAAAATAATAACAATAAATATACTCATTAGGAATATGTGTATATGGATATACGTATGGATCCATATGTATATACATATGCAGATAAGTGTGTAATCTGAGTAAGACTTATCAATATCTTAAATAATTAGTTTTATCTATTCTATAGGTTTTAAAATATATTTTTTATGATCTATACAAATCTAATAAATTCCCCTTTTAAGTTTTCTACATGTAGTTTTGATATAAGAAAGATTTGAAGGTTAAGCTTAGAATTAGTGCGATCCTTTTTCTAAAAACAATGTAACTTTAACATACTGCATTTGGTCTCTCTTTTTTTGGATTTTTTAACGATGTTCTTTATCCATTAATTTTATGTGTTGTTTTTTATAAAAAATATGTTGCCAGGACTTTGTTTTTTACTGTATAATATATCCCCATAGCAAAATTGCACTGTTACTATATGTTGGACATTTATATATATTCTGCAAACTAAAGAAAAGAAAAAAGTGGGTGCATCTATCCTTTTAAGACGAGTAAATAAATACCATCGTCCCATTCACAACAGTATTGAGTTTGAGAAAGGCTGCGCACAGCCGAAACGCGTTACTCTAATACTGGACTACTTGGGCTTCCGTAGCCACATTGTACTGACTGCCGCAAACATTCTCCAAAGCTGTGTAACTTGATCTCTCCAGGGAAGCACAGGACCGTTTGAAATCTGCCGCCTGGAGGAACAAACAAACACAGAGGAACATCACTTGGCTTCCGGTGTAAGTATTAGTAAACACCTTGCCAATTTGAACTCATTTTGTGTTTGTAAAAGGATTTTCTTGTCCTTTCTTCTCGCCTCTATTCTGAAGTTTTGCCAACTCTGCAACTTTGGGAAGGAAAAAGTAAAACGCTAACCTTGCTAACATCGCTGTGTCTATTAAACACATGTCTGCTTTACTAATACGGCTTGCCACATATGCCACAATCTATTACATTGGAACCATATCATCTCATCAACATCATCTCATTGGTCTCGTCTGTATGCTTTATATGTTAAGCTTTATATGTTCTGCATATTATCCATTTATTATGTGTATCTGAATGGTCTAATCATTATATGCTTGCATTGATTTGATTTTAATTTTCTGTTTTTTCACATTGTAATAAATACATTTTTAAATACAGTTTATATAGTTGTGCTAATATAGGATTATCTAGACATTAGTATACTACACTCATTAAGCTATCTTTGGATAGCGCAGCTAAATAACTTATCACTTAGCTACAGTTTGTAGTTAAAGTGATTACTCTAGTCCTAATTTTATTAAGGATTTTGGGGATTCCTTATATTTATTTTTAGCAACTTTGTGTAAATACTCACAGCGCAGAGGCCATTTTTTTTCAATATTTTACAGAGAAGAGTTAATAGCCTACGATCTAACCATACCTGAGTGAACTATTTAGGAAAAATTGTAATCATTACAATATTAATTTTGCTCATAAAAAGATAGGAATGTGCTAGTTTATCGGTTATTATTATGACTGTCAATATATAAGAGTGTATTGTTCAGGTATGAATATGATTATTGTTGAGATTATATACACATTATTATTTCTTTTTCTTTATTATTTGGTTTTTTGTTTTTGCAATAACGAGATCACATTTTTGTTCATTATTAGCAATATTAATTTTATTTTTTTGAATGATATGTTTTATATGGATAAGTATATGCTAAATGTTACTTGCTTAGCAATATTCACAGTCCAGTAAAAGGTGTGTTCAAGAGCTAAATGGTGTTTGACAGCTGTAAGCAGTCCAGGATTGGCTCAACTGATTGCCCAATAGGAGGAATGTCAGCCCTAGAAAATGGGCGCTTGTTTTTAATTTTTTACCAGCTAAGACTACGGCTTTGCAGCCGAAACGCGTCAGCTGTTCTTTGACCTTCCTACCTACTTCAGCAATCAGCTGCCGTCAGTACTCCAAGAGCACTACTTTATCAAGAACAGTTACGTTGTTTGTAACAAGACAAGATTTCTTTGTTTCTGAGTGCATTTTATACTCAGCGTTGTTTTGGAAATAAGCGCTGTTTTCTTTCATCAACTGGTGCTCCTGTTACCTTCAATTCTCTGTAACCAGTGGATCCCTTTACAGTGAGCACAGACGAGGTTTTGCGCCTCCTCCCCTCCCCCACTCGTGGATTGGACGGATAATTTACCGGGTGGTGACGTCCAGAGCCTTTGACCTATAGGAAGAGCCGCACGCGTCTGAGGAGGGTGGGGTCTGTACAGAGTTGCGGCAACTGGTGGAGTCGAGGAGCTCTAAGGCACTCTGGGAATAAGGAGAGAAGAAATCCACGGTGACCACGGAACACCGATATCCAGTGCCAAGCGCCAGGCCGACCACAGATCACCCCCTAGGACCGGACGCGGTAAGTCGACTCATAGAGTCACACTGTTCTTTCTTAGTGTGTGGGACTTTTGCTTTTTTGTATTTAAGACAACATAACAAATTGCAATCTGTTACCAATAATATTCCACACCACCAGAAAACTTTCACACATTTCTTTGAGTTTTCTAATTAAACAGCTTGGATCATTTTACATTTTTACCTTCATATTTTGTGTTTTGGCTTTTTTATTATGTTCAAATCACTTTAAGGCTATAAAATATGAACACAAATAAATAAATGAACATCTTCATTTGTGATTTCACAAGTATTTGAAAGTTTAAAAATGTATTTAAACAATTACACTAAGAAAAAGAATATAGTTAATTATATAGATTTCATGAATTAATCATATTAACCCTTTCCCGCGGTTAGGACATTCTATTCCATCCTAACTGCACTGGGCTTTGAAGCCATAGCCGCTTTGTAAATCTGATAGTGGGCTGAAAAAAACATGTTGTTGGTCTAATTGATCTTGTGTTGATAAAAGAGATCAATAGTCATGTAATCCAAACTGAGACATTTATCAAGCTGCGAGTTAAGAATCAGCAGTTGTAAAGTCGCTGCTTCCTAACTTCTCTGCCACCACACAGGTGGCAGAGTTAAATCACCCCAAAATCATTTGTCCAGGTGATTAACACAATTGTGTAATAATAAATGTGGACAGCAGAGGAGCTCGCTGTGTATGCGCTAGGACAGGTTCCTAGCTTGGAAACTTGTCTGCCCACTGTATGATAAATAGATTGCTTTTCAGTAAGGTATAACTATGAAAACCTTAGATACAATCCAACATCACAGTTTCAATTCCAATTAAATTATTGATTGATTCAGGATTTATATTGGAAATTCATTTGAGTATTGGAATATTTACAAGTGGAATTCAAGTATATCAACATTAACTTACATGCCATTCTACAATGTCCTAGCTTCCCCTGCAGGTATTCATTATATCAGGACTCTATGTGACAGGCAGTCATCTGTCAAATATTAATATGGGATCTTTCATGAAATGTGAGGCTGTTGAAACCTGCAACAGGTTACCCCCTACTCCAGATTGTGGACAACAGTTACCCACTAGAACTACAGAGATTCTCTAATATTATCACTTGATGTTGCTTTAGAGGTCTTCTTGTTCAGACATCATTATTATTATGGTATCTGCTTGCTTGTCTAAGTTCCTCTCTGTGAGATGACTATGTAACACTGCATTGTATGCTTCCATATCACTCAAGAAGGAAAACATACACAAAAACATACAATGATAAACTTGTAAAGAAATAAAACTCAAGATAATTAAAGGAGCGTAAAGGGACAGTAAAGTCATAATTAGACATTCATGATTTAGACAGAGCAAACAATTTCAAACAACTTTCCAATTTACTTCTATTATTTAATTTGCTTCCTTCTCTTGTTATCCTTTGTTGAAAGGATTATCTAAGTAAGCTAAGGAACAGCAAAGAACCTAGGTTCTAGCTGCTGATTGGTGCCTGCATATATATACCGATTGTCATTGGTTCACCCATGTGTTCAGTTAGAAACCACTAGTGCATTGCTGCTCCTTCAACAAATGATGCCAAGAGAATGAAGCAAATTTGATAATAGAAGTAAACTGGAAAATTGTTTCTAAATCATGAAAGAAAATGTTGGGGTTTCATGTCCCTTTAATAAAAGAATATAGATAATGTCACAGCAGAATTTTGCTTCCTTGATACGGAAGGGGAAAATTATATTCTTGCTTAAAATCTTGCTACACAATTGGGTCGATTTATCAAGCTGCGGCGGACAGGGGCATACATATGCGCCCTTGTCCGCCGCAGCTTGCCTCTGGTGGGCTGAATTCCGCTGCCGGAATTCAGCATTGCACAAGAACGCGCGGGCAGGAGCTGTCAATCTCTCCCGTTGGACGAGACCGGGGAGGTCAGGTAAGGAGCGGTCTGATGACCACTGTTTCATAAATACGGACTGCAGGTTCTCCTGTGAGAACCTGCAGTCATAGGGGGGTGAAAGGCTGGTAAAGGCTGGTAAAGGCTGGTAAAGGCTTTGATAAATCGACCACAAAATATTTCCAAAAAGTCCATGATTAATTTATTAGGAATAATACTCTGTGGTAATTTAACTCTTCCAGCTATGATTCTTTCTACCAATTACACAATAACAAGATATTAAATGCAAAATACTAAAGAAAGGCAGAAGACCATTAGATTAATCTCAAACAATGTAGGACATATTAATTTCAAAAGAATATATAGGGCTCCCCAAAAAACACTGATCTAGAGGAATATTTGATTCAGTGACAATCAATATTTTTTTTTATAACATAAATAAGAGCATCTACTGCAATAGTTATATCACCTGAGCAAGCTGAGTAAACAGAAAATAATTAATTCCAAAATATTCCTTTACATAAAAAGAGGATTGAGTATTAGCTCTTCACCACTAATGGTACTTCAGACCTTTTTTGAAAGATCTATTAACAAACCTTCATAGAATTTAATTATCAGAATTAATTGCGGCTGGACTGGATTTTATTTAAATTGTTGCTGACCTTACAAACACATTTTCATGATAAGGTAGATAAGGCAGCAATGATTAATGGAGTAAATGCTTTGATGTGAATGCTGAAGATAAAAGGCAAACCACTGAATAATTTGTAAATATAACGGTTTAAGTTACTTAGCCTTATTTTTCTATAAACTATCATTCTTTTATTTTTCAGCAAGTACCATAAATTCAGTCTATTTGGGGAGTTTGAACAGGAAATAAAACTTTACCTTTTGGGGAAAAAAATCACTTTCAAGCTACTTTTGCAGCTATTTTAGATTTTCTTTTGCAACAGATTTTTAAAGGGACAACAAACTTAAAGGGACACTGAACCCAATTGTTTTCGTTTGTGATTCAGATAGAACATGCAATTTTAAGCAACTTTCTAATTCTGGAGGCAAGAGGAAGCCAGTGAAGGGATTGGCAGAGAGGTGCGGCAGATGAAGAGTGAAGTGTAAGGAAGATGAGCCTGGCAGAGGCATTAATTATGGATTGTAAAGGAGCTAGGCGGCAACTAGGGAGACCAGAGAGGATGGAGTTGCAGAAGTCGAGATCTAATTGGTGGAGCATGATATTGACAATATATGTAAGAAAATTGAAAAAAATTGTCACAAGCATGTATGTAAGGAGAATAACTTTAAAAAGGCAGATAGGGATAATTTAAAGACCCTTCAAGGTAAAAGCAAACTAATTTTTAAGGAGGCTGATAAGGGGGGTGCCCTTGTTCTTTTGGAAAAGGAGTATTACATCAAAGAGATTGAGGGACAATTGGCTAATAAAAGTGTATATCAATTGCAGTTTTTTTGTTAAGGATCTGAATTGTACCACACAGCATATTAAGTTCAAGCTAAATGTAAGTGAAGAGAGAATTGACTTCTTAGATTCTTCAGTGTACAAAACAGATGATACATTAGCTGTGGGCCTTTATAAAAAACAAATAGATTGCAATCATTTATTGCACTTTGAAAGTGCACACCCTCCTGCTCTGGTGAAGAGTCTGCCCAGAAGCCAACTCATGCGTGTGAGACGGATTGTCTCTGATGAGAATTTGGTTAAAGAGAGACTTGTGGAAATGGGTAGACTCTTCAAACAGATGGAATATCCAGCTGAGATTATTGATCAGGGTATAGAAGATGTCTTGAAAATCCCTTGTGCTACTTTATAGAAAGATAAAATGAGGAAGAAGGATGTCCCTAGAATCATTTTCATTAATGAATATTCCCCCTGGAGTAGCAAGATACAAAAAGTTCTGTGAAAACACTGGCATATTTTACAGATTTCAAATCCTGACATTAAAGAATTTATGAGTTCTCCCATGACTGCTTTTAGAAGAGGTAAAAATCTTAAAGACTCATTAGTGAGAGCAGATGTTGGTTCAAAAAAGGAAAGTCAAAGATATATTGGAGAGAAAAATCTGGGTTGTTTTCCCTGCCTGGGATGTCAAAATTTAAATAGCATTACAAAAAGGCCCAATATGTACACATCCTCGAACTGGTAAAAAATATAAACTTAGGGATCATTTTACCTGTAATACAAACTATGTGGTTTATTTTATTAAGTGTCCGTGTGGACTCGGGTATGTGGGCGAGACCACCCACAAGGTGTGTAAACGCATCAAATCAACATAAGAGCAATATTAGAACAGGTAATTTAGAAGCCCCAGTAGCCAACCACTTCATTAAGGCAGGACATCAAATAAATCAGTTGAGATTTCAGATACTGGAGCATGTAAAGATGCCCAGGAGAGGGGGTAATAGAGCCAAAATTCTGTGTAATAGAGAGCTATATTGGATACATAAATTAGGTACCATGATCCGGAATGGGATGAACAGAGAAATGGACTGGGGTATAAGTTTATAATAAGCAGATGACTAATCTGTTAAAAAATGGAATGTAGAAATGTTGAATATAATGGAATTCTCTCAAAAAAATTCTTTGATCTAAATGTCAGCTTTGACTATGTGTTTAACTTATATAAATTTTGACCACTAGATGGCATTGTCTTTTGATATAGATGTGACTCTGTATAGGTAAGGGTTAAGAGTAATAGAGGTGTATGTGGGTGTGGCTATGGTCTATTTAAGGTTGATTTTAATTGTACTCATATTAGACAAGATTAAGGATGCATATCCGAAATGTTGTTTGTTTTATGCTAGTTCAATAAAAATTAAAATAATTTTATACTAATTGGTGGTGCTGCTATACTACTTTGAACATTATTGTTACAGACTTTGGGTGCAGCCTGCACACCTGCAAAATATTTGCAACCCCAGGGGTGGGGGTTACCTTGGTGCCAGTTCACACTGGACTTACAAGGAGGATAAGTAGAGAGAAGTGGCCTTTGGATTTTGCTGTAAGTAGGTTGTTGGTAACCTTAACAATTGATGTCTCTGTTGAGTGAAGGGGGTGAAATCCCGATTGCAGTGGATCAAGGAGGGAGTTTAATGTAAGGAAATGGGATAGACGTTCATATACTAGCTTTTCAAGAAGCTTTGAGGCAAGAGGGAGTACGGAAATAGGGCTGTAGTTGGATGGGGAGGTTGGATTGAGAGAATGTTTTATGAGGATAGGTGTGACTAATGCATGTTTAAGAGATGTGGGAACTATACCAGTGCTGAGAGAGAGGTTGAAGATGTGTGTGAGTATAGGGGTAAGGGTCGAAGAGAGGGAGGGGAGTAGTTGTGAGTGGATGTGGTCGAGGGGACAGGTAGTGAGGTGAGAGGATAGTATAAGGGCAGAAACTTCATCCTCTGTAACAGGGGCAAAAGAGCTAAATTTATGGCTATGTGGGTTTTGGATGATTGTGAGCTTTTGAGGGGTGGGAGACTGGTAGTATGTTGAGAGCTGATTTCATTTCTGATGGAGTCGATTTTGTTGTTGAAGTAGCTGGCAAAATCTTGAGCTGAGAGAAAAATTGTGGTGGGAGATGGGGGTGGGCGGAGAAGAGTATTGAATGTGGAGAACAGACGTTTTAGGTTTGAAGAAAGAGTAGAGATAAGAGTGGAGAAGTAGTGTTGCTTATATAGATTAAGGGCAGAATAGTAAGAGTTCAAGATGAATTTATAGTGATGAAAGTCAGCAGAACTCCGAGATTTCCTCCAGTGTCGCTCAGCAGTACGGAAACATCTACGTAGGTACCGTGTCAGAGGAGTATGCCAGGGCAGAGGATAAGTGTATGTTTTCCGAACTATGGTATGTGGGCCAGATTATCAAGGACCAATGTAAGGGTAGATAGTGACAATGAGATTCATGAGGACAGGAAAATGAAGGGATGGAAGAGAGAAGAGGTTCAAGAGAACTGGCGAGCTGTTGCTGATCTAGTGACTTGATACTTCTGTGAAGTTAATCTGAGGGGAGGGACAGTTGTAGGGAGGGAGGTGATGTTACAAGTGAGGAGGTGGAGGTCAGAAAGAGGAAAAGGTGAGTTTGTGAAGTTTGAGATAAAGCATCGATAGCTGAAAATCAGATCAAGGGAGTGACCATGTTTGTAAGCGGGAGAGTTAGTCCATTGTGACAGACCGAAAGAGGAAGTGAGTTGCAGAAGTTGTTTTGCAGAGGAGGCAGTGGGATTATTAACAGGGAGGTTGAAGTCACCGAGAATGAGGGTAGGGGTATCCGAGGAAAGGAAGTAAGCTATCCAGGCAGCAAAGTGATCTAGAAATAGAGATGCAGAGCAAGGGGGGCGGTATATGACTGCAACACGTAAAGAGAGGGGAGAAAATAAGTGAATCATGTGTGTTTCGAATGAAGAAAATGTGAGGGAAGAGAAGAGCTATATTTGTTGAATGGTGCAATGAGAGGAAAGTAAAATACCAACACCACCTCATTGTCTATTGTCAGACCTAGGAGTGTGGCTGATGTGGAGACCCCATGTGACAGTGCAGCAGAGGAAGCAGTGTCTGAAGGAGAGAGCCAGGTTTCTGTGAGAGCCAGCAAGGTAGCGTTCACATTGCACCTAACTTGTAATACCAGCGCACAGTTGCACGTGCTGGTATTACAAAGTGGAGCACAAATATCGCTTTAGCGAAAGCAATATTTTGCACTCCACTTGTAATCTGGCCTTTAATCTCCCTGTAAAATGCTCACACCTAGATTACAAGTTTTGTGCTATAGAGGGTGGGAAATGAACACAACAAAAGTTGCATTATTTCCCCCTCCATAGCGCTCCCATTCCGAGTTTTGAAAAAGCTGCCTTGTGCATGCGATATGGTTGTGATGAGCTCCATACCGCACAAAATACAAGCGCTGCTTTGACGTGCTTGTGCAACCTTTTCCCATAGACCTCAATGGGGAGAAAATGTTAGAAAAAAAACTAACACCTGCAATTGCGGAATGAAAAGCTCCGTTACGCAACCCCATTGATGTCTCCCGCGCTACCGGGATGAAGATAGAAGATGCCACCTGGATGAAGATAGAAGACGCTGCCTTGATGGATGAAGATCTAGCCATCTGGATGAAGTTTTCTCGTCGCCTGGATGAGGATGGATGTTCGGACTTCAAAAACTGTAAGTGGATCGTCGTGGGTTAGTGTTAGGTTTTTTTTAAACTTTTTTTGGGTGGGTTTATTTTTTAGATTAGGGTTTGGGCTTGTCTTAAAAGAGCTAAATGCCCTTTTAAGGGCAAGAAAAAGAGCTGAATGTCCTTTTAAGGACAATGCCCATACAAATGCCCTTTTCAGGACAGTGGGGAGTTAGGTTTTTTATTTTGGGGGGTTGGTTGGGTAGTGGGTTTTACTGTTGGGGGGTCTTTGAATTTTTTTACAGGGAAAAGAGCTGATTTCTTTAGGACAATGCTCTACAAAAGGCCTTATGAGGGCTATTGGTACTTTATTATAGGCTGGTAGTGATGTGGGAGGCCAGAGATTTAGGGGTTAATAACTTTATTTAGTGGTGGTAATGTCGGGGAGCTGCAGAATAGGGGTTAATATCTTTATTATAGTGTGGGCTATGTTGGGGTGCAGGGGAATAGGGGGTTAATAAATTTTATTAGTGGCGGCGATGTCGGGAGCAGTAGATTAGGGGTAAATAACTTTAAAATAGTGTTTGTGATGCGGGAGGGCCTCGGTTTAGGGGTTAACAGGTAGTTTATGGGTGTTAGTGTACTTTGTAACACTTTAGTTATGAATTTTGTGTAACATTTTTTTTGCGTAAAACTCATAACTACTGCTCTCAGGTGTCGGTATAGGCTGGAACGCAAGCTTTTTAGCCTCACCGCAAAAGTTGTAATGGCAGCGCTATGGAAATCCCACACAAAAACTTAATTTTTTGGAGTGCGGGACTGACGTTGCGTTACAGGCTAAAAGGCTTGTGGTACAGCTATACCGACAAGACTTGTAATGGTTGCGTTGCTGTTTTAATGCTGAAATGGACATTTTTTTTCAGCGTTAAAACACAAACCCCAGAAAGATGGATTCTGGTGGCTAACAAAGGTGGTCAAAAAGTTGAATGGTGGTTGATGTTTTGGCTTTTTATCTTTTTTAATAACTCTAGAATTCAACAGAATTTTTATTTAGAAATAAAACATTAAAAATGTTTAATTAAAAATTAAAAAAGATTAAACAAAAGCTCTCTATATATTTATCTATAAAACAAAACAAAAAATAAGTTACAAGGAATTCTACATTATATAAATAAATCCAACTTCAAGATAACTATTAATTTTAAAGTGAATTTAAAATTGAATGAATAAGTGCCCGGTATCTAAAAATACTCTTAAAAACAGGGACACTTTCATTCATTAAAATTTACAATGAAGCTTCTTTTTTAAAATACTTACCTTTTCTTTATGGAAAGCAGACCAGCGATCCTCCACCCGCTTCTCCTGCTGTAGTTAGGACAACAATGACAAATCCAGCGCAACGATTGGAGGAAACCGGATTAGTCGTTGATCTGCTTACAACAGCAGGAGCTGCGGGCAAAGGATTGCCAGTCAGCTTTCCATAAAGAAAAGGTAAGTATTTTAAAAAAGAAGCTTCAATGTAGAGTTCAATGAATGAAAGTGCCCCTGTTTTTAAGAGTATTTTTAGATACCGGGCACTTATTCATTCAATTTTAAATTCACTTTAAAATTAATAGTTATCTTGAAGTTGGATTTATTCATGAACTTTACATTCACTTTAAGTCAAAGGTTTTACTGAAAACAACACACTGATAATTATTAGCTAATAACTTATTAGCTAATATCAATAAGAATTACAGTAGCACGGCCTCCTAAAATTCTAAATATTTATTACGGACACTCTTGCCTCAGCAGCTGCAGTGCAGTGGGGGCTATCAGCCCCAGATGACAGTCGCACTGGAAGCACTGCACTTGAGACCCTCCACCGCCACTTTGCAAGGGAAGAGGGCCTATTGCCTGGATCATATGATGTTTGTGCTCCTACAATAAATATTTTGAATTTTTGAGCCTGTTCTGCTGTAATTCTTATTGATATGTGCTTCAAGTCTATGCAGTGATGTGGTCAGCTTGCACACCAGGAAAAGAAAAGTACTGGACTCACTTTGCTTTTGAACTTATTAGCTAATAACTTCTATATCCTCACATTATTGTTAACCTTTTAAAGTTGCATATTGCCATAACTCTTTTCCAGTAACAGATATTCAAGACATTGTCTATTTATTTCATGTTTAATTAATATTCCACATAGTCACAAACAAGTTTTTTCTAGAAAAATTCCTAAATATGTGTTTTTGGTTGTTAAGTATTAGTTTGAATAAAAAGTTTGTAAACCCTTTCAAATTACCTGGTGTGACAGACTCTGGATACCCCGACTGGGTATCTCTGCCAAACGACCCTTCTTCACCCTGGAACATGTAGCTGTATAGTGGGAAAAGTGATTCTGGCTAGTAGCCCACCCTAATAACCAAACAAGACCAGTATTAAGGTGAAAACACAAACAGACTTTATTAGGACAAACGCAAAGATTATATACACATTTGCCATTTGATAAGAACCTTATCTGATCAAGAAATCACCACACCTCCAGACAGGCTGGCGCTTCCATAGGAGCCATAGGAATGTAGAGATCCCATAATAGCTAGGTCGTAGTTTTGGGGTGATCCTGAGGTAGTGGAGGCTATTCATGGGTATCATTGGAGAGCCCCGGACCCCCAGATGTCACAGTGCAAAACGATCCATGGCTGGGGGTTGGAGCGGCAGCCTGGCAAAGGTTTACTCAGGACCAGCATGAGGTAGTGAGGTGTCCAAAACCCCAGGTTCCCGAGTGAACTCCCTCTTAGAAATCACCCAAACTCATGCCCATCAGAGGTATAACAAGTCCTCAAAAGACTGGAGCTCTGGGGCAAAGGGTCTCTGGAGCGTCCTAGGATAAAGTTTAGTTGGGATCTCTAGTGAGCCCAGCCGGCAAGTAGTTTCATAAGATTCCGGCTGGGCCACGGCAAGTCAGGAAGGGGCCAAGCCACGCAGTGGTCAGTTCTTTCAGGGCAAAGTGCAATCATGGTAACTACAAAAAGGGGAACTGGTGGGAACAAAATAATCCACAGGAGAGGGGTTGGCCTTGGCAGCCTGGTATCTGTGACACCTGGATTTCTTCATTGACTGCTGTCAGGCACTAAGGCTTTTTAAGGAACGAATTACACTTACCAGGTGTCGGGTCCTGGAGTAGGAGCCCTGCTTCAATGACTAGCAGTGCTTTTGGGCATCCTATACATGGAAGGCCTATGTCAGTGGAGGCTAAGGCTGTGTTAAGAAGTTCTAACACTGGATTACAAGCAGAAAATGTACTATGCCACATCTGGATGAGGTTCCCTGCTTGGCAATCTGTTTGCCCAACTTTTCAGAGAATGAGCAGTGGACACTGTACATCCACTGTCCATATGTGCTGACGCTAATCACCCTAAAATAAATTTTTGGGGTGATTTAGCTCCACAACTCAGAGCTGACTTCTGCTTCTTACATTGTGAAAAGCAGGCTCCAGCCCGGCAAGGCTCCATAGCAGCATTTAGTGTTTAGTACAGAGAGCACAACATCTGTAATCATTTGGTCAATCACTTCAAACATGCATTGATTTTTTATTGAAAATGAATGTATTGCGCAGTGTTTGTATGAGTGTAAGTGTACTTTGTATAATATTTTTGAAGTGATTAGTGAAGATTTTTGGTTGCGAAATATTAATAGCTACTGGTCTTGGATAGCGTTATGGATTTGTGTGTGGATGGGGATTTTTGTTGCGATATGGAGGATTTTTCAAACTTGTAATGGCTGCATTATGGAAATTGATGCGTTATGGGCCATAACACCACACTTTAAGTCATAACGCACAACTTGTAATCTAGCTGTCTGCTATTTCAGCTGACTGAATAAAAAATCCCACCAGGCTTGACCGCTCATTTTATTAGTTGCATAAACAAATTCACCTCTAAACTGTTTCTATATAGTATAGTAATTTCATGTTTTTGTGTGTATTCTATTGTAATATTTTGTAATAATGGGAAAAAATGTATATATATTTATATATATACACATAATGATAATGATGACCATAGGGTTAAATAGTGAGGAAATAAAGTTATAGAGTTGTCTGGCTTCATTTCTAGATTACTTCACTGCACATTGCAAAAATAATTACCAAATATTCTTGTTAAGGTCAGGTCAGGACTTAAAACTACAGACACTAATGTACATATGACCTTTTTAGCTTTTTGATTCAGGTCATGTTTTTCAAGTGACATGGTAAAAGGTGACTCAGCCAGGCAAAGAGGAAAAAGAAGTTTGAAGCTAATTAATTTATGAAAAGGTCATGAGAGAAATGCTATGAAAATACCAAGAATGCTAGAAACAAAAATAATTCAACTAAACTTGTTCATTAAGATTATATTCAAAGTTTCCATAAGTGTAAGGCCCTCAACACCTCATGTCTTATTAAATTACCCTTTCTTCTGTTTTGTTTTTATGGCATTTTAAATGTAAGCTGTATGACACTCAGGAATATGTTGGTATTCTTCTAACAAAGTATAACAATAATATAAATATAGCTGCAAGCAGCAACAAGGGTGGGCAAGCATAATGGCTTTGCTACAGCTTATGAGTAGCTAAAGCAAGTAGAGTGCAAAAAGGAAAATGTACGTAATTTTATGAGCAATTGGCAATTGAACAGAATAATTAATACAAAATCAAAGATTTACATATCCCAGTATGGCTGCCGCACAATGTGACCTATTCTTATCAATAATTGTGAATCTCGGTCACAACATAAGGTTACACAGCAAATTTCACAGCTGTAACATAAGCGGTTGTAGAGAAAACACATTTTTTAAATGGTTGTGTAAACCAAGATGGTTGCTAGACTAAGTGAAATAGCACATCTGTATTACACACAATAGTGCTGTAATAGTTCCTAAAATCTGTGGAGAGGAATATATGTATTTTGTCTGAAATCCACTTGGAGATCTCCTGATGTTTCATCCAACTTGGAACACATATACACACTTCCTGTATAAGCATGAACCACAACTGTAGATTGTACAATTGCACACTAGTATAACAGTTCACAAAAGGTTATGTGTGTGGGAGTTGTCTTTCTTCAGGTTATGTTGTTATACTAAAGGGATAACAGTTGAAGGAAGACATCTACCTTAATTTAGGTTAAACTACTTCTAGTAATCTAATGCTCAATGGGGACAACAGTATACAGCAGATTACCAATAGTAGTTGCAACAGTATTAATTCTAATACAGAGTGTGGAGAGAATGTTATAGTAAGCTTACGTTAGTGCTGACTGTGAATTTCAGAGCCTCAGGTCTAGGCAGAGAGACGGAGATGTCACCAACGGTATCCTTCTAAAAATGTGGCGAAAGGACAAAGTAAGAGGTTCCAATACAAACTGAAATAGTTTGTATAAGTTACCTTATTCACTGAGGATTATGCAGGCTAAGGTTCAGGGAACTCACTGGAGGAAGCTGTGAGTAGTGATGTCGGCGTGTGACGTCACCGCAAGCATGATGCGGATCCGGATGTTACAGAGTGTCAGACCAGAGGACGGTTAGATTGCTGGAATGTTTCCAATAACTAGAAGCTGTCTGAATGTAGCAGAGCGAGGCTCTGAAACTGTACCTGTTGGAGTACAATACCAAGCTCTGAATGCAGAGTGGTTCAAGCTTATATAGCAGTAGTGGAACTGTAAACACCCCTTAAAGGCACAGTAAGAAACATATAGTGTTAAGGAATGTGTAAGTAGAAGTTCTCATATATGGCAAGTGCTCACCATAGATGTTAATAAATACAACAAAAATTGAAGCATTTTTTTTATGGTTAATTGTACAATACTCCTAAGTGTTTTTAACTATGGCTGCTGTAGTGGTTCACACCTCTTTCCCTCATAAGGTCTTAAAGCACAGTTATGTTGAAAAATTATTTCTTAGCACTGACATTTAAATGTTATACCAGTGAAACCGGTCTCATTTCTTATAAAGAAAGTTTCTGAGTACAATATATATTAAGAAATGGTATTGAGAGAGAAATATTGTTTTAAATAAATTTTTATTATGCAGAAAAATTAGCTTACAGAAGTAATAAAAAATGAAATTCTTTTAAATCCAAAATACACAGAGTTAAAATTGTCTATCAGTTAAGCTTGCTTTCAATAACAATTGTTTACATACCACTCGAAATGACTTTCTTGCAAAAAAATCCTATCCTTTGAGATGCTCTATAACATCCTGTCATAGTCACGTGCCCATTGTTTACAACAAGGTGTATTTATAGTGGGGGGGTTTATTATTTCAATAACAAATTACGTTGTCATTTATTGTTTTCTTTTTATATGTATTTTTGGCATCAAAAATAACATCAACAAAACTTGTCTAACTTTTGTTCTAGGATCAACAGTTTTGTACATCAACAACGTAGACTTAAAAATCTGTTATACAAGAGTTAGACATATGCACTTGTAATTATTGCAATGTGCATCAAACTTAGGATTTGCTAATACAAGGTTGAGTAAACCTCCATCTTAGGTTTCAGTACATAAAATCATATAACATCATTTGTCAGTATTTTAATTCCACTAAACATAGTTATGAATCATATATATTGTAGAAGAACTTTATTTAAACAAATATTTGAATATTGCAGGATAAGCATATGAACGATTTAAAAATATCCTTTATGTATAGGACAGGTATATGAAAGATTACATATCCTTTATGTATAGGACATGCATATGAAAGATTACATATTCTTTATGTATAAGACATGCATATGAAAGATTACATATCCTTTATGTATAGGATAAGTTTTTTTAGTTTATAGTAATTATAAGTGTCTTTCTAAGAGAATGTATTTCTTACTGTTTGGCATAGTCTTTAATAAAACATTTTCATAGGAGTTTTATACAGACAAATATTCTTCGAACAAACTTTATTGCAAAGTTCAAAAATGAAAACATTTTCCCAGTAGATAAGGGAAGTTCAAGCACAGTGTCAGTCAAAGTCTGCCACACACCCTTCAATACATTCATGGAGAAAGATTAGAAAGTGTCCAGCCCTTCGTTCCCACAGAAAAAGAAATGCGCCATTAATGTCTTGGATTCAGCAAAGTAATGGACATGAAATCAAAGTGTTCGTAGTAATGCAAACAAAATAGAGTCAGATATTAACGAACAAAACAGATTCAGGAATTAAATGGAACTTTATCATAATCTGCTGCAAGCAAGTAGGAGTATATCTACAATTAATCCATGAAGCGTTGAGCCAGACAGAAAACATTCCGTTTGCATTCTAGCATGGAAATCTTACAGCAAACTTTTTATTGAACAGGATTATCAACATTTCTGCCAAACATATCTTGAAGTGGAATTCCAAAGCAGGAGCAGTTAAGGAACTCAGAAAAATGATCACAACTAATTGAGGTATGTCCTGGATCCATACAATAAAAATCCCCCCATAGAGCTTTGTTGAAGTGCATTTGTATTCCATTTGTAAGTTTACAATTACAACTGTTTGTAACATGATAATTGTAGATTCCAAGGTTAATAAAGATCTCCCTCATTGGAAGATGATTTGTCATTAGGAAACATGCCGTAAAGGAATGCTTCAATTCTTCCATCTGTGAGAAACTGGTTAACTGGATGATGATCCGTTATTGGATGAGTTATAGATGATAGTAAAATTGGCAGTTAGTTATTCGTTTAGAGTAATATCCTCAAAGAAATTTGTCTTATAAGTAAATGCATTACTTTCCTTAACAATAAGAAAAATAAATACAAATGTGAGGCCTGCACATTCCTTATGCTTGAGTCAGCTTCAATACAGAGACACTGGTAATTTGTAATCCAAGGTTTTCAAGTCAAGTTAGCTTTTAAAGTTACATAGCCTGCATAAATGTTGATAAGAAATTGTAATCCAAGGGTTTTCGTGAAAACAAAGAAGGATTATTAATGTATTTAATCAATAAGTCATATTAGTTATATTTACAATAAAAAAAAAACATTTATAATAAAAATTAGTAATGCTGTCCATCTACACATTTAATGGGTTTATATATTATATTATAGCATAACATGATATATATAGCATATATTAATTATAGTATAACATAATAATAAGCAATGCCATTTATTTTCTAGTATTACACTCAAAAGAAAACATGTTGCTCATTTTCTGTATTTAGATTTTCTGCTTGGAAGATAGGACAAAATTCTAAAAAAAAATGATAAACAATGATATAGCTATTAGAACGATAATTACTGGTTTTATATATCCTAGTATACCTAATATTGAACCAAATATAACACTCCCCACTGTTGTTAAACCCTGCCCAATCTTTGACATAACATTGCCTAAAGCTGGCATAATAGGATTTAATGACTTACCTAAAGTTTTAATCCAGGTAGGAAAGTCCCCTTCATGCAAGTCAAACCTTAGGAGGTCTGTGTGTACCCTTTTAACCAAGTCTTTTATTGCTTGATGGGTGGAGCCTAGTCTTACTTGCATGCTATGTAATTGAGCCCACAACCCTGTCAAGTATGGTATTTGCAATGTAATATGGGGTACCTGCATTGCTAAATGTGATCTAACATGTATATCCTTTACCACAGGTGGTGTGAAAATAGTAATATAACACTCCACATAATAATAGGGATATTATAGTCATTTTGACTAGTAATCACTACATATGATCAGTGGCGGCTCGTGGGTTATTCAAATCGGGGTTCACGGACCATTTATGTAAAATAGTTTTATATATGTATACAGTATATATATATATATATATATATATATATATTCCAAAAAGATGGTCGCACTCTCAGGTCTTTTAGTGAAAAAATCGTGGTTAATTTTAATGAAACGTTTTCGGGGTATTCCTCCCCATCATCAGCATAAACATACAGTGCATCAAACAAACTTAAATAGAGGCATATTGCTCATTAAACAAATAGAAAATACCTGTGTGTGAAAATTTCTCAGTGTGGTGACGCCAAACAGTGTGTGTGTGGACCGCATATTCTGCGTTCCACTGTGAGGACCGGAAGTGTTAAGTGTAGTATTATATCCGGTATCCTCAATTTTATAGAAAAAAACTTATAATGTTGTTTTGTGCATACAAACTAGTTGTATTAATTTATAGTTAAGTTACTAAGTATGCCATGGTGTTTCAATATCTGTGCCATTATTAACAGTGCATCACACTCTTTGTGAATTATTTCAATTGTGTGAATTTATTATACCGATGCATTCTCCACTACTCATAAACTCTTATATATGTACATTGTTGCCTGTTATCTTAAATTACATCTCCCTTATTGAAGTATTACTAGTGTCCGTTACGATGATCTCTATGACAGGTTCTATAGGACTCGCTGTCATATTCTGGTTGTCATAGGAACCGTTTGTTGTGCCGGTTCTACTTGGGCGGATTGATCTGTTAATTTACCTTTCTCAGATTAAGCGCTATCCTCTAGCCAGTATATGCTACCTTCGTGCCTTCTTGTTATCATGGTTTTATGGACTTCATTCATTTACATATCTCTTATGCTTATCTTAGAACATGCCTATTCGAGGCATATATAGGGGCTAAAGAGTATTCTCTGGCACTTATTGTATGTACTATCTATGTATCATCCCGATTATCGTACATGTACTTCTAAGCTGTCATTATGGATTATGTGTTTGATCCACACAAATGGACCTAGATAACAGTAAAGAAAAATAAAAGCATCAAACAATCTCACACAAATAGAAAATACAAAATAAATAAATAAATAGCAACCTAGATGCTGTTGCTACATTACACACTTAGCATTAGTAATGTATAATTGGTATTGATTTTGTTCTAAATTATATCTATCTCTCTTTTGCTTGTATACACTTTACGTATAATACACATCTTTGCTCTCTTATTGTATATTAGAGAAAGCTATTGTTGCCCTCTTAGTCCATATAGTTACTCCGTATCACATTGCCATATAGTGATTTCCATCCATGATTCAATCTTTGGTTTCATTGTAGTTAGATAGTCCTAGTACAGTGTCCCTAGTTCTTGGTGTTGGCACAACCTGACTCTAGGGTGTATGGGGTGTCATCCTCAGTTAGATGATTGATGTCATCTCTGTCATGGTTGTATGTCCATGGTTCCTAGGTCTGTGGCTTTTCTGGTGTTCCAGTCGGTTAGTCTCTACAGTTTGAGATTGTCACCTTAGGTTGGTGCGGATGGATAATCTCTATGTAGTTGCCATGAGTTTAAAAGGACGCTCAATATTTTAAAGCTGCTTGAGAACTTGTTGGCAATTGGCATTAATGTACCGAGTGCTGTTGCATTGGAGGAATCATTACCATGACTCCCCCAACACCAGGGAGTGCGCCCTGCACTGAATAGTCTACCCCCCAAGAGGCCTGACCCTCAGTGCATTGTCACATATTACTCAAGGTGTATTTGCCATGCCCCAGTATGTATCTCTGCTTAAATGAGCGCTTTAAAATCTGGGGGTGAGTTTAACCCTCCTGGGGCTACCGTGCCCAATCTATATATCCATTCAGCTTCTCTTCTAAGAAGTGCCTTGTTTCTATCACCACCCCTGTCAAGGGGGGGGATATGATCAATCAGGATATACCTGATAGTGGACACCTGGTGCCTCATGTTGGCACAATGTCTGGCCACTGGTTGATCCGATCCTCCTTGTTCCAATGCCAGCCGGATTGCCCGTCTGTGGTTAGCCATCCTATCGCGGAGTGTTCCGCTCGTCTTGCCCACATAGAACCGGGCACATGGACAGAATAATAGGTAGACTACAAATGTTGTGGTGCAGGATATTGAGTGCTTGATCTTGAATACTTTATTCGTGTGAGGATGGTGAAAGTTCTTAGTTGTCATGAGACCATTACATGTTGTGCACCCTAGGCACCTGTATGAGCCTTTGATGTTAGTATGGGCAGTGTCCATGTAGCTTGATTTAGGGTCTGTGCGTACCAGGCTGTCCTTAAGGTTAGTTCCCCTCCGGTATGCTACCATTGGTGTCAGGTTGTGCGTAAAGGTCAATTTAGGGTCAGACTGTACTATTGGCCAGTGTTCTCTTAGTATGTTACCAGCTTGTGTTGTGTTAGGTGAAAACGTTGTTGCCATTATCAGTTTGTTCAGTTTCTCTGTCAGAGTCCTCTTATATATCAGACTGTCCTGGGTGTATGGAAGGACTTCTCTTAGGGTACTGTCCAGTATCTGTTGCTTGTATCCCCGCTGTAAGAATTTGTCCCGCATGAGCTGCAGCTGTGAGACCCCTGTAGCTCTGTTTGAATTATTGCGCACAACTCTAGTCATCTGTGATTTGACTATCCCTTTTAATAAGGCTGGGGGGTGACAGCTTGTTGCACTTAAAATGGAATTTTTATCAGTAGGCTTACTGTAGAGTGTGGTGCCTAAGGTGTTTCCATCTATGTAAATAGTGAGGTCTAGGAATTGTATCTCCTTATGATGGTGCGTGATCTTAAATCTCACTGGTGTAGGGGTATTGTTCCATTTCATAAACCACTCTAACAGCGCCTGTTGTCCGCCACGCCACACCATGAACACATCATCGATGTATCTTGCGTAGTAAACAACCTGCGATGTGTCAGTGCTCCATAGGAATTGGTTTTCAAATTGAGACATATATATGTTGGCATACGATGGGGCCATATTGGACCCCATCGCAGTGCCCGTTAGTTGCAAATAAAAGGATGTCTCAAAGCGAAAGTAGTTCCTAGTGAGGCAGTATTCCATTAGTGTCAAAAAGTAGTCAATAGGGGGTCCCTCATATAGTGTACTGTCTATGAGGTGTTGTTTGGTAGCCATGAGTCCTGTGTCATGAGGGATGATAGTGTAGAGACTGTTGACATCCAGGGTAACCAGGATGTCCCCAGTCTCCACACGCACATCCCTCATCTTCCTAATAAGGTCATTGGTGTCTGAAATAAATGATCTGACTGTCTTGACAATGGGTTGGAGAAAAATATCTATTACTTGTGCCACTGGCTGTGTGAGTGATTGTACTGCGGAGACTATGGGCCGCCCTGGTGGGTGGTGTAGGGTTTTGTGTATTTTTGGGGTGGTGTATGGTATTGGGATTCTTGGATGTGTTGTAGTGCAGTACTCAAAGAGTTGTTCCGTTAGGTATCCTTGTTCAAATCCTAGTTTAAGGATGCCATCCAGTTCTTTTTTGTATTTGACCGTAGGGTCACCTAGTAGCTTTCTATAGGTGTTGTTGTCTGTCAATTGCATAAGTATGTCTTCTTTATAATCCTCATAGTCCATTAGGACTATTGCCCCACCTTTATCCGCTGGGCGGATGACCAGAGCATGATCATTTTGTAGGGTTTTGATAGCTGCTCTTTCTGTGTGTGTGAGGTTATGTCTCCATTTATTGGACTTACTATGTGTTTCCATGTCTTGTGCTACTAGCCTTATAAAGGTCTTGGTGCTGGCACTACTGTTTGTTGGCTCAAATGTACTGGGCTTTTTGCACTTATGGATAGGATTAATAAGTTCTGGTCTTGTTGGGGCGTTTTGAAAGTATTCTTTAATTTTCATTGTGCGATTCAACTTATACAAGTCTAACCTACGGTCCATTTCATTAGTATTGTGACTAGGTATAAAAGATAGACCTTTATTCAACATGGAGCTCTCTGCTGTTGTAAGAGCATGCTTACTAAGATTGATCACTATATCCTCCGTCTGTTGCGGCGTGTGGGTCTGTGTCTGTCCCCTTGCCCTCCTGATGTGTGGTCTAGAGTGCCTCCCCCTCCTCTGCGTGACCTCATGGTAACCCCTAAAAAATGATGATCTGGGGTGGATTGTCTCCTATGTATATATGGGGGATGGTATGGAGGTTGTGTCTGGTATGCATTTGGTGATGTGGGTGTGTGTCTTGTAATGCTAGTGTCTGTTTCTGATGACTCAGCACCGCTGGTGTCAACTGTTGTAAATTGTACTCTCCTAGGTCGAAAGGGTCTCCTAGCTCTGCCTTCTAATGAATTAGTTAACCACTTGTAAACTCTACCATTAGTATAGTCTGCTTTCACTGACTCCAATTTTCTGTTTTTAAATACTGCTAATTCAGTTTTATATTTATCAACTTGTTGCTGTAGTTTGGTGAGCCAATTCTCTTGCTGATCTGTTGCAAGTGTTTCATTATGTATTTGTTCAAATGCCACTATCTCATTTTTGACTTTGTTAAGTACTGTAGTGACCTCCTCTATTACTAGTAAGATAAGATCTAGGGAGCACTTATTTAATATGTGACACCACTTCCTTCTAAATTCAGGGTTGTCACGACCTATTGTAGGGATATTTTTTACCCTAAAACCCCTAGGGATATGATTCAATCTGTGATATTCTGAGAGATAGCTACCGTGTAGTGTTAGATCTGTCTCTCGCTTTTTGAGTTTCAATAGGTTATGGTATATATTAACAGGGGTCTCACCAGTCGTTGCTCTGCTGATAGGGGCGAACATGATTCTTGCCGCATCGTCTGGGGTGTATGTGACTGTGCCGATCTGGGCCCCACGGGCTTGTGCTCCTGCACTACAACACATCCAAGAATCCCAATACTATACACCACCCCAAAAATACACAAAACCCTACACCACCCACCAGGGCGGCCCATAGTCTCCGCAGTACAATCACTCACACAGCCAGTGGCACAAGTAATAGATATTTTTCTCCAACCCATTGTCAAGACAGTCAGATCATTTATTTCAGACACCAATGACCTTATTAGGAAGATGAGGGATGTGCGTGTGGAGACTGGGGACATCCTGGTTACCCTGGATGTCAACAGTCTCTACACTATCATCCCTCATGACACAGGACTCATGGCTACCAAACAACACCTCATAGACAGTACACTATATGAGGGACCCCCTATTGACTACTTTTTGACACTAATGGAATACTGCCTCACTAGGAACTACTTTCGCTTTGAGACATCCTTTTATTTGCAACTAACGGGCACTGCGATGGGGTCCAATATGGCCCCATCGTATGCCAACATATATATGTCTCAATTTGAAAACCAATTCCTATGGAGCACTGACACATCGCAGGTTGTTTACTACGCAAGATACATCGATGATGTGTTCATGGTGTGGCGTGGCGGACAACAGGCGCTGTTAGAGTGGTTTATGAAATGGAACAATACCCCTACACCAGTGAGATTTAAGATCACGCACCATCATAAGGAGATACAATTCCTAGACCTCACTATTTACATAGATGGAAACACCTTAGGCACCACACTCTACAGTAAGCCTACTGATAAAAATTCCATTTTAAGTGCAACAAGCTGTCACCCCCCCAGCCTTATTAAAAGGGATAGTCAAATCACAGATGACTAGAGTTGTGCGCAATAATTCAAACAGAGCTACAGGGGTCTCACAGCTGCAGCTCATGCGGGACAAATTCTTACAGCGGGGATACAAGCAACAGATACTGGACAGTACCCTAAGAGAAGTCCTTCCATACACCCAGGACAGTCTGATATATAAGAGGACTCTGACAGAGAAACTGAACAAACTGATAATGGCAACAACGTTTTCACCTAACACAACACAAGCTGGTAACATACTAAGAGAACACTGGCCAATAGTACAGTCTGACCCTAAATTGACCTTTACGCACAACCTGACACCAATGGTAGCATACCGGAGGGGAACTAACCTTAAGGACAGCCTGGTACGCACAGACCCTAAATCAAGCTACATGGACACTGCCCATACTAACATCAAAGGCTCATACAGGTGCCTAGGGTGCACAACATGTAATGGTCTCATGACAACTAAGAACTTTCACCATCCTCACACGAATAAAGTATTCAAGATCAAGCACTCAATATCCTGAACCACAACATTTGTAGTCTACCTATTATTCTGTCCATGTGCCCGGTTCTATGTGGGCAAGACGAGCGGAACACTCCGCGATAGGATGGCTAACCACAGACGGGCAATCCGGCTGGCATTGGAACAAGGAGGATCGGATCAACCAGTGGCCAGACATTGTGCCAACATGAGGCACCAGGTGTCCACTATCAGGTATATCCTGATTGATCATATCCCCCCCCTTGACAGGGGTGGTGATAGAAACAAGGCACTTCTTAGAAGAGAAGCTGAATGGATATATAGATTGGGCACGGTAGCCCCAGGAGGGTTAAACTCACCCCCAGATTTTAAAGCGCCCATTTAAGCAGAGATACATACTGGGGCATGGCAAATACACCTTGAGTAATATGTGACAATGCACTGAGGGTCAGGCCTCTTGGGGGGTAGACTATTCAGTGCAGGGCGCACTCCCTGGTGTTGGGGGAGTCATGGTAATGATTCCTCCAATGCAACAGCACTCGGTACATTAATGCCAATTGCCAACAAGTTCTCAAGCAGCTTTAAAATATTGAGCGTCCTTTTAAACTCATGGCAACTACATAGAGATTATCCATCCGCACCAACCTAAGGTGACAATCTCAAACTGTAGAGACTAACCGACTGGAACACCAGAAAAGCCACAGACCTAGGAACCATGGACATACAACCATGACAGAGATGACATCAATCATCTAACTGAGGATGACACCCCATACACCCTAGAGTCAGGTTGTGCCAACACCAAGAACTAGGGACACTGTACTAGGACTATCTAACTACAATGAAACCAAAGATTGAATCATGGATGGAAATCACTATATGGCAATGTGATACGGAGTAACTATATGGACTAAGAGGGCAACAATAGCTTTCTCTAATATACAATAAGAGAGCAAAGATGTGTATTATACGTAAAGTGTATACAAGCAAAAGAGAGATAGATATAATTTAGAACAAAATCAATACCAATTATACATTACTAATGCTAAGTGTGTAATGTAGCAACAGCATCTAGGTTGCTATTTATTTATTTATTTTGTATTTTCTATTTGTGTGAGATTGTTTGATGCTTTTATTTTTCTTTACTGTTATCTAGGTCCATTTGTGTGGATCAAACACATAATCCATAATGACAGCTTAGAAGTACATGTACGATAATCGGGATGATACATAGATAGTACATACAATAAGTGCCAGAGAATACTCTTTAGCCCCTATATATGCCTCGAATAGGCATGTTCTAAGATAAGCATAAGAGATATGTAAATGAATGAAGTCCATAAAACCATGATAACAAGAAGGCACGAAGGTAGCATATACTGGCTAGAGGATAGCGTTTAATCTGAGAAAGGTAAATTAACAGATCAATCCGCCCAAGTAGAACCGGCACAACAAACGGTTCCTATGACAACAAGAATATGACAGCGAGTCCTATAGAACCTGTCATAGAGATCATCGTAACGGACACTAGTAATACTTCAATAAGGGAGATGTAATTTAAGATAACAGGCAACAATGTACATATATAAGAGTTTATGAGTAGTGGAGAATGCATCGGTATAATAAATTCACGCAATTGAAATAATTCACAAAGAGTGTGATGCACTGTTAATAATGGCACAGATATTGAAACACCATGGCATACTTAGTAACTTAACTATAAATTAATACAACTAGTTTGTATGCACAAAACAACATTATAAGTTTTTTTCTATAAAATTGAGGATACCGGATATAATACTACACTTAACACTTCCGGTCCTCACAGTGGAACGCAGAATATGCGGTCCACACACACACTGTTTGGCGTCACCACACTGAGAAATTTTCACACACAGGTATTTTCTATTTGTTTAATGAGCAATATGCCTCTATTTAAGTTTGTTTGATGCACTGTATGTTTATGCTGATGATGGGGAGGAATACCCCGAAAACGTTTCATTAAAATTAACCACGATTTTTTCACTAAAAGACCTGAGAGTGCGACCATCTTTTTGGAATATTAATTACATGTTGGCACCCGGGCAGATGACCATTGGAGGGTAACACTGTACAATTGATGGGATTTTATATATATATATATATATATATATATACATACATATACACACACACTGTATATTATATATTATTATTCACAATTCCCACTTATATATATATATATATATATATATATATATATATATATATATTATATATATATATATATATATATATATATATATATATATATATATATATATATATATATATATATATATATATATATATATATATACATACAGGGAGTGCAGAATTATTAGGCAAGTTGTATTTTTGAGGATTAATTTTATTATTGAACAACAACCATGTTCTCAATGAACCCAAGAAACTCATTAATATCAAAGCTGAATAGTTTTGGAAGTAGTTTTTAGTTTGTTTTTAGTTTTAGCTATTTTAGGGGGATATCTGTGTGTGCAGGTGACTATTACTGTGCATAATTATTAGGCAACTTAACAAAAAACAAATATATACCCATTTCAATTATTTATTTTTACCAGTGAAACCAATATAACATCTCAACATTCACAAATATACATTTCTGACATTCAAAAACAAAACAAAAACAAATCAGTGACCAATATAGCCAGCTTTCTTTGCAAGGACACTCAAAAGCCTGCCATCCATGGATTCTGTCAGTGTTTTGATCTGTTCACCATCAGCATTGCGTGCAGCAGCAACCACAGCCTCCCAGACACTGTTCAGAGAGGTGTACTGTTTTCCCTCCTTGTAAATCTCACATTTGATGATGGACCACAGGTTCTCAATGGGGTTCAGATCAGGTGAAAAAGGAGGCCATGTCATTAGATTTTCTTCTTTTATACCCTTTCTTGCCAGCCACGCTGTGGAGTACTTGGACGCGTGTGATGGAGCATTGTCCTGCATGAAAATCATGTTTTTCTTGAAGGATGCAGACTTCTATAAATATATATATATTATTTTATTTTAGTTCTAATGGCTATCTGTTAACAATGTCTGAAAAAAACTATATTTTACAGGAAATCTGTGATTATTTTAACAATTACATTCATACATAAATACAATGGTCAGTTCCTCATCCCAGAAGCTAAGAACCAAAAATGCGAAAGTGTTTTAGAGATTCTAACACAGGTAGTATCTATTAAAAAGATTACTAATAATAATAAAAGAAAATGTATGATAGCGCAGGCAGTGATTTGAACAATAAGGGGACTAGCAAACATTATTGGAGAACTCACAGAGCTAAATAAAGACCTTAAATTAAAGTTAGATAACACACAGACTGACAGAGATTGTATTAAGCTTTCTGCTTTAACTAACACCATACAGATCAGTAAATTACGACAATTAAAATTAACAGAACACAGCAGAAACGAATACTCAGCCAAAATTACTGAGTTACAAATGAAAATAAAACAAGAAGAAAAAATAATTTCATGGGCTCTCTGGTGCGATTAAAGACGAAGTTGCTGCCAGAGATTTATCAGAGAATCTCGAGGCATTGGTGTCTTTTTTGATCCTAATTGACATCAGACTCAGAGAGAGGCCCTCTTTCAAGGAGCGCTTGCGGAAGCCTCCTGTTCCGTTGTCTCCTACGTGTTCGTTCCCACCCATGCCTCCCTCTCCTCCCATGCCTCTTGGTCCCAAGTCACCAGGTACTGCTGAGCCAATGCAGCTGGGATTCACGCGTCTCTCCATGGTGGAGAGGGCTTTTAGGAGGAGGGAGGGGCTCTGCCTCAATTGTGGGTTACAGGGCCACCTTTTGAAGTCTTGTCCTACACTGCCGGGAAACGCTCACACCTAAGGTCCTGTCGGGGGCAGACCTTGGGTGGTTTATCCTCATCCCTGGAACCGCTTAGGGAGAAACCTTTGGTCATGGTTGTACTTTCCTGGGTGGACTCCTCCATAGTCACCCAGGCTCTTGTTGACTCCAGTGCTGTGGGCTATTTCATTGACAGTGCTTTTGTATCAAAGCACTCCATTCCCATTTTGCCTCGGTCCATTCCGCTTGCTATTGAGGCCATTGATGGCAGGCCCCTTCAGCCCGCACTCGTTAATCACGAAACTGCTCCTTTGTCCATGGCTGTTGGGGCTCTCCATTTTGAAACCCTCCAGTTCCAGGTGATAAACTCTCCGCATTTTCCATTTGTTCTGGGTTATCCCTGGCTCCAAAAGCACAATCCCAGTCTCGACTGGCGCAGGTCCGAAATTTTGTCGTGGTCCCTGCAATGTATTTCCACTTGTCTTCGGAAACCAGTTAAAGTCTTGTGCACTTCTTTGGTTTTTCAATTGCCATAGGAGTACCGAGAGTTCCTAGACGTGTTTGACAAGGTGCGTGCCGGTACGTTGCCTCCTCACCGGTCTTACAATTGTGCCATAGACCTACAACCCGGAGCCATTCCTCCTCGGGGCCGGGTGTACCCTCTGTCTGTTGCAGAGAATTGTGCTATGGAGGAGTATGTTGCCGATGCTCTGTCATGGGGGATCATCCACAAATCCTGCTCTCCTGCAGGGCTGGCTTCTTATTTGTGAAGAAAAAGGGTGGCAAGTTAAGACCATGTATCGATTATAGGGGTCTTAATCGTCTTACCATTAAGAATGCTTACCCTATTCCGCTTATTACGGAACTCTTTGACCGCCTCAAGGGAGCTACAGTCTTTACTAAACTTGATTTGAGAGGAGCGTACAATCTCGTTAGGATTAAGGAGGGCCACAAATGGAAAACAGCATTTAACACCAGGAGCGGGCATTATGAGTATCTTGTAATGCCCTTTGGCCTATGTAATGCTCCTGCTGTTTTTCAGGAATTTATTCATGATGTTCTACGAGATATGTTGAAACAGTGTGTTGTGGTGTACTTAGATGACATCCTCATATAATCACCCACACTTGAGGCTCATCGTTCTGATGTTACACGGGTTCTTCAGAGACTACGTGAGAACGGCCTGTTTTGTAAACTCGAGAAATGGGAGATAACATAACCTTCCTAGGTTATGTTATCTCCATTTCAGGGTTCTCTATGGATCCTGACAAGTTATCTGCAGTTCTGCAGTGGCCTCGCCCAGTTGGTCTTCGGTCTATTCAACGTTTTTTGGGGTTCGCCAATTACTATCGAAAGTTTATTAAAAACTTTTCTTCCTTGGTCAAACCTATCACAGACATGACCCGTAAAGAGAATGATCCACTCCATTGGTCACCTACTGCCATTAAGGCCTTTGATAGTCTTAAGACTGCCTTTGCTGCCGCTCCAGTTCTGGCTCATCCTAACCCTGTCCTGCCTTTCTTTCTTGAGGTCGATGCATCAGACTGGAGCAGGTGCCCTCTTGTCTCAACGTCCTATGCCTGACGGTTCCTTGCATCCGTGTGGTTTCTTCTCTAAGAAATTGTCTCCAGCAGAGTGTAATTATGAAATTGGCGACAGGGAATTACTGGCCATAATTTTGGCACTTAAGGAATGGAGGCATCTTCTCTAGGGTACTAGCGTGCCAGTGCTCATTCTTACTGACCACAAGAATTTAACTTATCTATCTGAAGCAAAACGTTTGTTCCCCCGACAGGCCAGATGGTCGCTAATTTTGTCTCGGTTTAATTATGTGGTCTCCTACCTGCCTGGTAGTAAGAATGTTAGGGCTGATGCCCTCTCTCGACAATTTTCGCCTCTGTCCAAGGAGGAGTCTGTACCTACTCCTGTTATACCTCCTGACCATATTTTGGCTACCATACGTACTAATTTGACTTCTCCCTTGGGGAGGAGATCCTGGCTGCACAAACCAATGCACCTCCTGAGAAACCTAGTGGTAAGTGTTTTGTTCCTGAGAATCTTCGAACTAAACTTTTGCACACTTACCACAATCCTAAAGCCGCAGGTCACCCAGGCAAGAACCAAATGATTTGGTCTGTCACTCGACAGTTCTGATGTTGCTGCATATGTTGCCTCCTGCTCAGTTTGTGCACAGAATAAGACTCCTCAACATCTTCCTGTGGGTCTTCTTCAACCTATTGCTAATGGTGAGCATCCTTGGACACATCTTTCCATGGACTTCATTGTCGAGCTCCCTTTTTCCAATGGCAATACTGTTATCCTTATGGTGGTTGAACGTTTTTCTAAAATGTCACATTGCATTCCCTTGATGAAGCTGCCTACCGCTCAGGAGCTTGCTTCAATTTTTGCCCGGGAGGTCTTCCGTTTACATGGGTTACCCAAGGAGATAGTGTCGGACTGGGGTAGCCAGTTTGTCTCCAGATTTTGACGTTCCTTTTGTGCTTAAATGGGGATCCAGCTTTCCTTCTCCTCGACATATCACCCTCAATCCAATGGGGCTGCGGAACAGTCTAATCAAGCTCTGGAACAGTTCCTCCATTGTTATGTCTCAGATCACCACAATAATTGGTCTGAACTGTTACTTTGGGCAGAGTTTGCTCGTAATAGTGCTATTAATGCTTCCTCCAAGATATCCCCGTTCATGGCGAATTATGGGTTTCAACTATCCTTGTTGCCCGATTCATTCATTCCTGATTCCGGCTCGTCTGACTATTCGCTTTGGCTCCTGACTCGGCTCGTCTGACTACCAGCTCTGGTTTTGATTCCTGGCTTGTTATTTGACTTGTGGACTTTTTATTATTTTTTGCTATTAATAAAGGTGTGATTATTTTTGCACTTCTCGTCTCAGTCTGATTCCTGGCACCCTGACATGTACATAATCATGTGTCTACTATACTGTAATGTAGTCTTGTGTGCCTATTAGAGGCAGGCTGGTATTCTAAACAGCAAACCAGCTGGCTGTGTGAACGAATCCCCGTCGTGGTGTCCTGAAGCAGTGGATATCCTGAAAGGCAGCCCTTGCCTAGATCGTTTCCTATAGGTTGGAACAGGGAAGAAAGGCTAAACAGCCTTTGGGTTACTTGAAAGGGAGATTGATAAACACACCAGACTTAGTGAATCATAAAACTAGCATTTATTATACAGAATAAAATAGCCAGTAATGTAGCACATTACAGCTGGTGTGTTAAAATCAAATCTCCTATAACATATAGAGATGTACAGCGACGCGTTTCTCGGGGGTAACCCCGTTTCCTCAGGCTTGTATACTCTACCTATGTCTTAATCACCCTTAAATAGGGCTCAGTAACCACATGTTTACAATGAACACTCCCCTTCCTTCCTTCACTTGAACCAATGAGAACCTTCCTTTACCCCCACACATTTGAATCATAATAATATGGGTATAAGTTTTTCACATAATTTACAAAAGGATCAGATAGAATTTTTGGACATCATACTTGCCTGGGACCCTTGGGGCAATATATCTACCTCTACCTACTTCAAAAAGGTAGACTGCAACAATTTCTTACACTTCTCCAGCAACCATTTAACAAAATGGAAGACTAACATTCCATACAGTCAGTTTTGTCGATTACATAGGAATTGTAGCACGGTAGAACAGTATGACCGGCAAGCGCCCATTCTAACATCAAGATTTATAGAGAAGGGATATCCTATTGAACTCATTGACAAGGGTTCCCAGAGAGCCAGGGATTTAAATAGAGAACAATTACTAACTTCAGTTCCCAACACAGACCAACATGACAATAAAGAAAAGTGTAATTTTAACAAACAACCACTCTTTATTACACAATATAACTCCAATCACAAAAACATCAATAAAGTTATAAAAAAACACTGGCCGATCTTATTAAAAGATCCGATTTTGAACAAAACACTCCCTTCACAACCAAAATTGGGTTTTAAAAGAGCACCCTCCTACAAACAAAAACTAGCCCCAAGTAAGGTGGTGATGACAAAAAGAAAGGTAGCCAATAAACCAAAATTAGGAGAGAAGATAGGAAACCACATTTTTAGTAAAAAGGGAGTATATAAATGTGGAAAGAGACTGTGTTATATGTGTAAACATATTTCCCATGGAACAACTAGCACAGAGTCATATAGCAATGGGAAAAAAATTACTATTAAAAGTAAAATGACCTGTGATTCCAACTATGTCATATATGCGTTATACTGCAAATGTGGCATACAATACATAGGCAGGACATGTAGGAAGGTTCGTATTAGATGGAGAGAGCATCTGAGGAACATAAAAGCAAAATCACCTAAACATAGTGTGTCTAGACATACCTGTCAACATTACATATCTGGAAAATGTCCATTTAAAATCACCCCAATAGAAAACATTCCGAAAAGTAATGTATATAATAGGTTCACCAAACTCAGACAGAGGGAAACCTATTGGATTTTTAAATTCAACAGTCTGTTTCCCACAGGCCTAAACGAGGTCATAGATTCAGTTGTATTCACATAACATATGTTATTGTTTTTTAAATCTTGGGATGAATTCCAATGTGATTATCAACAGTATAGATTTTATGTGTTTTGATCTTTGTTTATTATTTACAGCAATTTTGTTTAATGTGGTCGAAGGGTAACATACAGAGATATATTTGGTCATTTAGTGATTTTGTACACTGGACTTTCACCCCCCACTTGTTGCTTAATCTTATATAATAGTGAGTATCTGAAATGCATATATATTAGTACTAACAACACATATCAGAACGATCATCACAATTTTATTACATTTAGTGATTATATTCAGTACAGGTATCAGGTCCCATTCTTACCCTTATTCGCATTTTTAGGTTTCACTCTTAGCTCATTTTATATTGATGAACTAATCAATATTTAATTATCTGTCACTCTCATATTTTAAATATATACCAATACTAGCATCACTGATCCCATTGATTATCACAATTTCACTACATCCCATTACAACATAAATTATTAACACGCATGCACGCATAGTTTTATATATATTCCCTAGCAGCACGAAATATCCCTTTAATTTTCCCTTTAATTGAATCACGTAGACATTCACTAAATATTTTGTCTAAACGATACGTTTTCACATACATACACAATATCATCACACATATTTGGAAAATATAGATTAAAAGTTTTTTCCTTTCTCATTTTATCATCACCATGTCCAGAGATTGTTATTTTGGATACTTATAGGGTATAAATATACACAGACATTAGTCACAGCAATATATGCAATGTGTCTCGCATACTAGTGCACATACTAAATATAGAGATATGGTCACAAACACAGCACTGGGTATTAACCACACAAGAAAGGATATATTTTTTGAGGAACAGATAGGAGTGGGTATCTGTCCTTTAGAATATAGTTTTATTAACACTGGTGTCCTTTTCATATTAGCTTTTATTGTATACTAATCTCATATATATATATACATATATATCATTATCATTAGCGATACATATATTACACTTGTCATAGACCAATAAGATATCGCCATAAATGAATCTCACGTATTATATTCACAATCCATGCATAGAGCCATTGTTATTGGTCACCTATTTTTTCATTACGCATATTTGTGAGTTCAACATATATTATTTTCGCGAATGGACATTGCTGGTCAACTAGACGACAGATTGTTTACATCACATCAACCTATTGGATTCGTGGGTGTGTATCTGCATCGAGCAATGAAATTTTTATTCGTCACGCTGACGCTTAGCTGACAGCGGTGAATACAGAATCGGTGCGGTCCACACCCACGAATCAAATCTACAGGAATCATGGGACATGTAGTCCATGGATAACCAGACTCACCAATCGGATTCAGGTTTTGAGACAAGCCTCATGGTTCCTTGTCATCATTGGTTGGTTAGATATACACCACACGATTTGTTTACATAGGTTCAGTTGCAATTTTCTATACGATCGTAAAAAGTTATCTTTTTGAAAAAAACCGCAAGATCACCTGTATATATAACACGAATCTTAGGAAATCAGTAGCATATTCCTAATTATAAATTTAACCTGTAAATATTAACTAATTACTGCAACAAGTGGGAGTGGGGGGAAAGGAAGGTTCTCATTGGTTCAAGTGAAGGAAGGAAGGGGAGTGTTCATTGTAAACATGTGGTTACTGAGCCCTATTTAAGGGTGATTAAGACATAGGTAGAGTATACAAGCCTGAGGAAACGGGGTTACCCCCGAGAAACGCGTCGCTGTACATCTCTATAGGTTATAGGAGATTTGATTTTAACACACCAGCTGTAATGTGCTACATTACTGGCTATTTTATTCTGTATAATAAATGCTAGTTTTATGATTCACTAAGTCTGGTGTGTTTATCAATCTCCCTTTCAAGTAACCCAAAGGCTGTTTAGCCTTTCTCCCCTGTTCCAACCTATAGGAAACGATCTAGGCAAGGGCTGCCTTTCAGGATATCCACTGCTTCAGGACACCACGACGGGGATTCGTTCACACAGCCAGCTGGTTTGCTGTTTAGAATACCAGCCTGCCTCTAATAGGCACACGAGAGTGCCTTCATGTTTGTGAGTACCCTGTATCTTGTCCAGTTTGGTGTTTGTGGTATCCATTGATCTACACATGTGGCGCCTCTGTTTCTGTTTTTAACAGTTGTCCATCTAAGAAATTACATCACTTGTGAAGTGAAGACCGAGAGCTGCCTTCTTCATTTATTCCTTTCTCATACGGACTTATTTTGGGACTGTACATTTGCACCGCCTATACTGGACACCATCCAGTGCAACGTGTGTATATACACATATATACATTTTTTTTATATTAATCATAATAACTCTTTTAATTAAGTTTGCATTTTATTTTAATAATTTATTTATTAATTCTGTATTTTAGTTTTGCTCTCACCATTACTTTTTATGGGTTTTTTTATAAATATTTACACTAGGGTCACCCACACCATCTGTTAAATAAGCGCCTCCTATAGGTTATCTGTGACACACTGTCACAGAGTTTCCAGTTCTCAGTAGTTATACTGTAATGTAGTTTGATAGTGTAAAATAGTGCAAAAACTACACATTTATGCAATAGAAAACTATAAAAAGGTTAACAGCTTGTGGCAGCCATATTAATTTTGGAAAAATTGCTGTCTGAACAGCCATGGTAGACAAGCTTTTCAAGAGCACATATGCAAAATTTCTCTTTATTACACTCAGTGGTTTCATAGAAGAAAATTGCTTTTAAGGTTTTTGCAGCATCCAAGATGGCGGCCATACCACATGACTGAAGCACTTCTCTTGAACAATCATAAATCTAGATCACAGCAGCAGTTAACACAGCAAGTTTCACAACTGTAACATAAGCAGTTTCCGAGAAGATTTTCAAATGTTTCATGAAATTAGTCACAAAAAGCAATATGGCTGCCAGATCATGTGAGATATGACTTTAATGTTGCATGAGAAACAGTGCAGCATAAGTGTGTACCAGCATGCTTGATCTCAAGAGTTTTGCACAAGCAGTTCAAGTGTTATGGGCAATAGAAAATAGGCAGAATAATAATAGTAATAATCTTGACAATAGCAACAGGTTGTCCAGCAACTGCATTGCTTGACCACCTAAGTCGAAGCCATCACTTATAAACTCATTGCAGCATTAGAAGCCAACACATATAAGCTTTATCAGCACTAGATTTATACGTTTGGTATATTTATGTACAGAATATTTAGAAACATTGATACAAAACGGTTATTTGATACATCGATTCAATTAGAAATGTGAAACACTGAGATTAAAAGCTAAGAAAAATATTCTCTTCTTTTACAGATACTTCATCCCAACAACTCCTTAATGTGCCATTCACAGAAAAACAACAACGGGGTGCAAACTTTTGCAAAAGAGGAAATTAGACCCCTCTCATATGTAGAGAATTATATTTTATAAATGTATCCGTCATAGTCAATCTACACATGTAGCCTAGAGCTGGTTTTATAGGATGGAGACTGGAGAGCATTGAAAGCACAAATAAGAAAAGAGGCAAATACATTGTAAGTTGGTATCCCCATATCTCATTGCAGTCATACTTACAACAGTCAACAAGGTCTTGGAGAAATAAAGGACCCTTTTAATTGTGATATTTTCCTTATCCTTTAACACCGGATCAAACGGCAAAGACACAATTATTATAAACAACAGGCCTAAACAATAAAGCACAAAAACTGAAACTCAAACTCATTTAAATCAACATTCTAGACTTACTTTTGTTAAATCAATATGTTTGGGTAGAGAAATATAGTGTATATTTTTTGTCTTGTAAATATGCTCTTATGCGAACTTTCTCAACATTAATGTCGTTTGATACAATGTTGTTGCCATGTTTTTTCCTGTATAAAACAGAAACAGTTTTATCTCTGCACCTACACTGTATTTGTAGTTAATTTTCTGAGATCATTTTTTTTCCCTAACCACAACTTAAACATGGACTTTCTTCGAATCCTGATCTTACTGCCTTACTGTGTTTGAACTTGCTTTTATTTGATATTTGTATTCTTATATCCATGTCTGCCTTCCTTTTGTTTTTACCGTGATCTGTATCCCCCTTCTGATCCAGATGAGGATACAGCCAATGAATGAAGCATATGCATGTTAGATTGATTCTCACCAGTTGTATCATCATCCTGACTGGCGCAGGAATACAGCTTTACATATTTAACACTCATCGTCAAGAATTAAACAAATAGTAAAAAATTATCTAACTTATAGAGTATCTATGACAACAAGAATAAAAGTGACAGAAGGAAATCATTGTATGATCTTAATAAAATAAAGTCATCTAATCCTAAAAGTATACAAAAGCACAATGTTCCTTAGCAAAAAGATTTATTATAAAATAAATATCTCTTATACATTGATAGAATTTTCAGACAGCTTTCAGATAATTAGAAACATGTTTCCAATGTGGAATTGATGCTCAAAGACAGTACACATTGTGATTATCCTTTCAAAATGTGTTTCCAAATTTGTATTTGTCAAATATCAGTTGTAGGATCGCTTTTTAAAAAGAAATACTAATTCATTTTTAAAAAAACAACAAAATCTCTTACAATCACTTGGGAGCTCAACCACTTATAATAATAATGCAGCCTGTCCGCCCTAATTCTGCGATCACATGTAGAATACATCTGGGAGATCAGAATGGGCTCATAGCACCAAGTTATGTGTAAGATTATTCATTCTTATGCATTTCTCAAATATTCTTGAATATTCTTCAGTATTTGTCAGTAAAAGCACTACTATTTATTTACAGGATAAGTATTTGTGCGTTACCTATGTCTATGCAATTGAGATATCGCTTGTATAAGTATAAAATATAATAATGAACATATCATTCTATTTTTGGGCTTTCATCATGTGTTTATGGGTAGTGTTTGCTCTCTTTATAAGAGTTGTAGAATGCTTCTAAAATAGTTGATTGAAACAAATAACAGATGAGTGTATGAATCTCCCAGATCCTAGTTTTAGGATTGGTATTAAACCGAGGAACCCATCTTGTGCTGTGTATCCACTTTATGTTTTGAAGTTCTGTTGAATGTTATTAAAATGAGGTTTGTTTTTCCGATTGTTTGATGGCCAACTTCCCAAACACATGGCTGCAACAAGTCAATATTTTAGAAGGGCCGCATATAAATAAATGACTATAAACCACAAAATAATAATACCGTTATATTTCCTACAAATGTCCAGTGACGCAGGGCCATATTTAGAAACAGTTACAGTGTACTGTCTGTCTGCTGTTCTCCCCTTCAGAAGACCACAAAGCACATATTTTTAGTTTGGCTTTTTCCTGAAAACCCAAAAACTATGGCACACATTCTTAGCTCTGTCCCCCCCCCCCCCCCAGGGCTTTAAAGGCTAGTGCAGAGAGTCCCATGTGCACCCCATAATAATGTGCATTGGTATTTTTGTTTAATTGAAAGCCAGTTTGGAAAAAGAGGGGAAGTATTTCACTGGAGTACCTTTCATTTCTACTTGGGATAGGGGTATTGTTGAATAGCTCATTAATAATGTATATTATTATCTATTCTTGCAGGGTTTTTTGAACCATTAAAGAAATATGTTGTGCAGACGTCCCCTTTGGGTTTAAATTCATGTGATTAAAGGGCCACTAAACCCAAAATCTTTCTTTCATGATTCAGATAGAGAATAGAAATTTAAACAACATTACAATTTACTTCCATTATTTATTTTGCTTCATTTTTTAAATATCCTTAGTTGAAGAAAAAGCAATGCACATGGTGAGCCAATCACACAATGCTTCTATGTGCAGCAACCAATCAGCAGCTAGTCAGCATATCTAGATATGCTTTTCATCAAAGAATATCAAGATAATAAAACAAATTAGATAATATAAATAAATTAGAAAGATGTTTAAAATTGCATTCTCTTTCTAAATCATAAAAGAAAAAATGTGGGTGGCATGTCCCTTTAAGCAATAAATCATAAAGGCTATGCCCACAGAGGTTTTATGTGCTACATGTGGTGCTCAGTGTTAATTCACAATCCTTTGGATGGCAAGTACTCATGTATAAGTACACAATGACCATTCATGTTATGATAGTAACATCTTAACACAGTGGCCCTTCGCAAAGTAAATTTTGGAGCAAATGGCTGAGTCATTCTCTTACTCAGATGTCCAGTCATGGGGCAATGTATACCAGTGTTTTTATATAGCTATTATTTTTATCACTATTATTATGATTATTATTTACTTTCTGTAGAGGTCTCTGTTCCAATCACAAGAGATATGCAGTGCTTATATATACTATGCATATAAAATACATTACTTTTATGCACGCTTAAGTGCTATTTGTGACCCACCTGTGTTTTATGTATCTTAGATATGTTCAATAATCTCCCTATTGAAGAATTCAGAGTGTTGATAAAATACATTTCTATTTCCCCGGGCCCATTATAATACCCATTTTGTTTTTCATTAGCTGCTTCTTTTGTGAGCTTGGATGCTTGGTCAGCTGATTATTCTTTATAAGCTCCTTCAGTGTTATGTAGCCTCTGGGTTTGTTTTATGCATAGAGGGGAAATATTGTTGATAGATGTCTCTATAGATGAATATACAGGGAATAGTTTTCCTACAAGTAGATAATGGTATTATTAAATAATTCATTTTAAATATATAAATTTTTAGAACGTTTACTGTGGATGTTGTTTTTAATTTAAAAATATTTCATTTTTTTTTTCATTGTATTCAGTAAAAAGTAAAATGCCCTCGTCCTCTAACCTTGAAGGATGATGAAATTCAAATGTCACCTTGACTACATTGAAATTTAAATGTCACTTTGACTCCCACCCCGTTTTATTCGTTTAGCTTAAAATCAAATTCTTCTGTATCTCTTTTATTTCCCAAATTTGTTAAATCTGCCTTTTCCCTCACATTTTATTAAGGCACTGAAGGACAATCCTTGTTACTTCTTCTTTTCTGACTTGGAGAAATGTCACTGCTTGAGCTTATTTTCTTTTTTAAGCATTCGATTACACTACTTCCCTGTGGAATATATCAATCCATTAATTCATTCAATAACATAGCTTCTAGTAGGCTTAAAATACTTTGTTAATGGGACACTAAACTCAAATTAAATCTCAGGTACCTAGGTATGCTGCAGTGTGCCTGAATATGTTACATGCTGCACCTTGATAGAATACTTCAGTGCTGATACTTCATTTACATCTAGCCTCTGATTGGCCACAGTGAAGAAAACCATACTCAAGATGGTGTTGTTCTTATGGGGTAAATTGTTAGAGTTATCTGAAATAGCAAAGCTCTGCAAATATGCTAGAAATGTTTTTTTTTCTCTGAAATGTATAAAATTATTCATTATCAAATCATTAAATTTTAGACTCCCTAGGTCCTAAAATAATATAATAAGCTACTTTGTTGTCACTAATAAGTTTAACCCCTTAATGACTACAGCACTTTTCCATTTTCTGACTGTCTGGGACCTAGGCTATTTTTTACATTTTTGCTGTGTTTGTGTTTAGCTGTAATTTTCCTCTTGCTCATTTACTGTACCCATACATATTATATACCGTTTTTCTCGTTATTAAATGGACTTTCTAAAGATACCATTATTTTCATCATATCCTATAAGTTACTATAAAAAATGTATAAAATATGAGGAAAAAATAAAAAAAAAAAAACACTTTTTCTAAATTTGACCCCCAAACTCTGTTACACATCTACAACCACCAAAAAACACCCATGCTAAATAATTTCTAAATTTTGTCCTGAGTTTAGAAATACCCAATGTTTACATGTTCTTTGCTTTTTTTGCAAGTTATAGGGCAATAAATACAAGTAGCACTTTGCTATTTCCAATTTTTTTCAAAATTAGCGCTAGTTACATTGGAACACTGATATCTTTTTCAGAATCCCTGAATATTTCTTCACATGTATATATATATTTTTTTTAGAAGACATTGATCTAGGCCCATTTTGGTATATTTCATGCCACCATTTCACCGCCAAATGAGTTCAAATAAAAAAAATTGTTCATTTTTTCACAAATTTTTTCACAAACTTTAGGTTTCTCACTGAAATTATTTACAAACAACTTGTGCAATTATGGCATAAATGGTTGTAAATGCTTCTCTGGGATCCCCTTTGTTCAGAAATAGCAGACATATATGGCTTTGGCGTTGTTTTTTGGTAATTAGAAGGCCGCTAATTGCCACTGCGCACCTCACGTGTATTATGCCCAGCTGTGAAGGGGTTAATTAGGGAGCTTGTAGGGTTAATTTTAGCTTTAGTGTAGTGTAGTAGACAACTCAAAGTATTGATCTAGGCCCATTTTGGTATATTTCATGCCACCATTTCACCGACAAATGCGATAAAATAAAAAAAAATGGTCACTTTTTCACAAACCTTAGGTTTCTCACTGAAATTATTTACAAACAGCTTGTGCAATTTTGTCACAAATGGTTGTAAATGCTTCTCTGGAATTCCCTTTGTTCAGAAATAGCAGACATTTATGGTTTTGGCGTTGCTTTTTGGTAATTAGAAGGCCGCTAAATGCCGCTGAACATCACACGTGTATTATGTCTAGCAGTGAAGGGGTTAATTAGGGAGCCTCCCACCTGACACATCAGACGCCCTGACCCCTCCCAAACAGCTCTCTTCCCTCCCCCACCCCACAATTGTCCCCGCCATCTTAAGTACTGGCAGACTAAAATAAAAGATGTTTTTTTGTTTGTTTGTTTTTTAATTATTCTGCTGTATAGGATCCCCCCTTAGCCCCCAACCTCCCTGATCCCCCCCAAACAGCTCTCTAAATCTCTTCCTCTACCTTCTTGGGAGCCATCTTGGGTACTGGCAGCTGTCTGCCAGTACCCAGTTTACAAAATGTTTTAATTTTTTTAGATTTTTCTGTAGTGTAGCTTCCCCCCCCCCCCCAAGACCAACCCCCCACCCCCTCCCAGATCCCTTAGATCTTTTTTTTAGCAATTCCCTTTGCCCTCTCTCCCACTTATTATCACAACATTTTTCCGTAGTGTAGCGATTCCCACCCACTCCCGCCTGCCCATGCGCTCTCCCGATGGCTCCGCCCACGATCCCGCCTCTCAATTTTGCCAGGCCAACACCGATGGCCGCCCACCCGCCTCCCACATCGGCTCCCACCCACCAACGATTACGATGCCGAGTGGGCCATAGAGGGGCTTTCTCTGCATTGGATGGCTTAAAACAGTTATTGCAGGATGCCTCAATATCGAGGCATCACTGCAATAACAGGAAAGCATCTGGAAGTTATAAGGATGGGAGAATGTTTCTAGAAATTCGAAATTTAAAACGAATTTTGATACATTCGTTCGTTCAAATCGAATTTCGAATGTTTATATAACATTCTAACATTCTATTTTCGAATTTTCGTTTTCGAATTTTTCAATAAAATTCGAAAATATTCGTTCGAATAATAGAATGTTTAGATATCTATTCATTCAAAATAGTATTTCTAGTCTAATACTGTGTTTTTTAAATGTAATATTCGAATTCGAATTTGAATGTCACATTCAAATTCGAAATAGTATTTCTAGTCTAATACTGTGTTTTATAAATGTAATATTCAAATTTGAATGTGATATTCGATTCGAATGTGACATTCGAATTTGAAATATTGTTTCTAGTCTACAATTGTGTTTTATAAATGTAATATTCAAAATCGAATGTGACATTCAAAAACTGTAAATAACATTCGAAAATCGAATTTTTAAGAATATTCGTTCTTATCAACATTCAATTATGTAAATCGAATTTCTACAATAAAACTCTTTCTAACATTCAAATTTGAATATAAACACATTCGCCCATCCCTAGTACAGGGTACGTCCTTGGTCGTTAAGGAAATTTTTTTGGAGGACGTATCCTGTACGTCGTTGGTCATTAAGGGGTTAATAAACATTAAAACTAATTAAAGGGACACGAAACCCCTTTTTTTCTTTCATGATTCAGATAGAGTATGCAATTTTAAACAACTTTCTAATTTATTTCTATTATCTCATTTTCTTCCTTCTCTTGGTATCTTTTGTTGAATAGCAGGGAGGAAAACTCAGGAGAGTGCATGTGTCTGGACTATATGGAAGCAGTTTTGCTAGAATGTTACACATTTGAAAGGTCACTAGAGGGCAGCACTATTTCCTGCCCTGCATTGCTCCAAACACCTACCTAGGTATCTCTTCAACAAATAATACCATGGGAACTAAGCAAATTTGGTAATAGAAGTAAATTGGAATCGTTTTAAAACTTTATGCTCTGTCTTATTTTAAAAAGAAAATGTTTGAATTTTATTTCCCTTTAAGTTACAGATAAGGAAACCAATAGACTTTTAATTTTCATTCATTATAATTTAAAGTGAAAACCATATGCCAGAAGATGAGATAAACCTGATGCATTGATAAGTAATACTTTTTTATCCTTGAATTAGTCACAGTTCTTGGACGTCAATATTTTCAACAAAAAATAGTGAATTATTACAACTGTGAGTAAATAGAGAAATCATGGATTTAAGATAATTGAGTAATTCATGGTTGAGTATTATGGATTTAGCTGAATGTAGGAGCTGTAAAGTGTTTTTTTGGTTGTTTCTTTGTTTAGTATAACGGCAGGGATCATTACATTCAGAGGCTATTATAGAAATCCTGATTATACCCCAGGCAGTAATGTATTGGCACAAAAACCTCAATAGTCTTAAATGACTCAGAGACATAATCAAATATAAGCTGGTAGATACATGGTAAATATGACAAGTGAAAAAGTGAAGCAAT